>NC_045158.1:4933193-5113193 GCF_900700415.2 Clupea harengus | reverse complement strand
GGAGAGATAGAGGCCATCTCCATGAGGAGGTACAGAAAGAGAGAGAGAAGGGGAGAGCAGGGGAAAGAGAGTGACAGAGAAAAATGAGAGAGAGAGGCGGGGATAGAAAACATCCAGTGGCTAAATGGCTGGGGACAGGGCAGGGATTTAAGTGTGTGAGTGTGTGTGTGTCGTGTGTGTATCGTTCGTGTGTGTGTGTGTGTGTGTGTGTGTGTGTGTGTGTGTGTGTGTGTGTGTGTGTGTGTGTGTGTGTGTGTGTCACACCATGTAAGTCATCTGCCAAAAAATCCACATTACTTGAATACATCTAGCACAAGATGCACACACATCTTATACAACACACTTCCATCGTGCACGGATACACAAACACACCCTCTCTCTCTCTCTCTCTCTCTCTCTCTCTCTACCTGCCGCCCATGCACACAAACATAAAAAGAAGTCCGGATCGCCCCGCAATATGGTGCTATCACTGCTTTGTGAAGAATCCCCACTATACGCACATTAACCTGAAGAGCCCACATATTAACACTGCTGCTCACTGACATCCAACACAGCCAAACAACACCGAGTCCAAAGAGAGCGGCCAACAACCACAGCGCCCTGGTGTCCTGATTGCTGCCCATTCATATGAGTTGAAGCAGCAGCCACGGCATGGGGATGCAGACTAATGAAGGGGAGATAGGCATAGGAGAGCACACAGGGCCCTGCTGACTACCAGGCCGAGGAGACAGACAGACAGATACACAGGCAGGCAGACAGACAGAAACACAGGCAGACAGACAGACAGATACACAGACAGAAACACAGGCAGACAGATACACAGACAGACTGACAGAAACACAGGCAGACAGACAGACAGATACACAGACAGAAACACAGGCAGACAGATACACAGACAGACTGACAGAAACACAGACAGACTGACAGAAACACAGGCAGACAGACAGACAGATACACAGACAGACAGAAATACATACAGACTGAAACACAGACCGACAGACAGACAGACAGACAGATACACAGACAGTCAGATACACAGATACACAGACAGAAACACAGGTAGACAGATACACAGGCAGACTGACAGAAACACAGGCAGACAGACAGACAGACAGACAGACAGACAGACAGACAGACAGATACACAGACAGTCAGATACACAGATACACAGACAGAAACACAGGCAGACAGACAGACAGACAGACAGACAGAAATACATACAGACTGAAACACAGGCAGACAGACAGACAGACAGATACACAGACAGTCAGATACACAGATAGACAGACAAGACAGCTCATTAGGGAAGTGAACAACCACAACCAGCAGTAGGAGCTAGACACAAAGGCGCCAGGAAAAGTAATGCTTATTTTTGTTTGTTTGTTTGTTTGTTTGTGTGTGTGTGTGTGTGCTTGTGTTTTAAGATAGAACACAAGGGATGCTTCAGATGACTCACGTGTCCGCACAAACACACACACATCCACCCACGCTCGCACACTCTGCCGGTAAACTGTGCCAGTTTCAACAATCTGTGAACAAGTTCCTGTGAATAACACAGTCAGCCTCGCCGCCTCCTCCTCCTCAAGGATGACATGTCTGTCTATGGGCCCTTACTTCACAGATGTGCACTGCAGGTTCTCACATGCAACAAAGAAGAGGGGCTTCATGTAAAGCTATTTTGATTACGGGGGCACATTCATTTGGTCATTTCATAACATGCCCACAGACTTAAACGGCTTTGATGGCAGGCCGACACCTCATATGGGTGTGTCTTCCTTCTTTGGAATGGAACCGGCATCTTGGTTTTCAAAGTATGGCAGGCGCTTCTGATCTAATCTCTCTACAGCATAACATTGACCACTCAGTTACTAAATTGACCCAATCTTTTGACTCCAAATGAACACCTTATGTTAACACCTCCTTGAATTTTTCCCACTTATCTAGCTTCCTCTAAGTGTATACATACAAATAACCAATTCTTCTCGACTCCACCCTTAAGGAATTAAGGGAATGAACCAAGGACGCTGAAACAACTCATCTGATAGTTTCTAAAGTGTCCTAATAGTATTTTCATTTGAGCTTGGTTTATTCGTCTTTTGAGATTATTCACTTTGCTCTGGATATGAAATATGACCTGTGTTCCATGGGCTTCTTTGCTGTTTCCTGAAAAGGATTAAATTATCGTGAGTCACCCCATTTAAAGAATTGTTGTTGTGGGATCAATACTTTTCTCTCGGTCCTCTGTTGGAGTGCGGCTGGGACTGTTTTGCCATTAAACTGTGAATATTTCATTATTTTGCGAGAAAATGCTTTGAAGACGACCTTAATGTTTTTGGTTTATTGATTGATAAGTGCACATATACAGTGTGTTCATCCCTCCCTAAAGGAATAAGGCTACCCATCCCTACTAACCTCTTCACTTACCTTTCCGCTATATTCTACATAAATCATTTTGATAATATCTTATGTAGCTTGCTTTAATGCGTGTTAATTAGGCCCATAGGCTTATATGTTAAATAATGTGAATTAACAAACGTTAAGTGGCTTGCCATCACAGCACATGTAAGAATTCCTGTTGATATGATTGGCTCAGGAGACACAAATTCAAGGACACACCCACAAATAGGGGTGGGGGAAAAATCGATTCTTCGATTTCTCTCGATTCTCTCTAGAACGATTCTGTCTCGATTCAGAAAAGTTCATAATCGATTTTTTATTTAAAAAAAAAAATTTTAATAATTATTATTATTATTATTATTTTATTTACACATCCATTGTGTTGAAATGCAAGCTGCATCGATTATTGCATTGTTCATTGAAAGTCATAATTGTGACAAGGAAACGCTTTTTCTCTAATAAAAAAATAGGGAAGGTAATTCATTTGTTGATTTTCTTTAATTATCAAACACAAAGTATGAAGTGATTTGAGACTCTGAGTAGCAAACTCAAATGTTTTAAAAATCGACATGCATCGATAATCGTTTTATCGGTTTAGAATTGATAATCGATAATCGGTTTAGAATCGATAATCGGTTTAGAATCGAATCGTTGACCACTGAATCGGAATCGAATCGAATCGTGAGGTGCCAAGAGATTCCCACCCCTACCCACAAACCTGTATGCCGTTTCACCTGTCCCACAAAGGCGTCCCGCTAATCTAGCTTCCTCTAAGTGTATACATACAAATAACCAATTATTCCCACTAATCCAGCTTCCTCTAAGTGTATACATACAAATAACCAATTATTCCCACTAATCCAGCTTCCTCTAAGTGTATACATACAAATAACCAATTATTCTCGACTCCCCCTATGATGTTGTGCCATTTGTGGACTACAGGTCACACACGTAACGCACAGCTTGTTGCCCTTTCAAATTAGGGCCCCATGTGTCTATGTGTGTATGTCTGAGTGTGTCTACATATGTGTGTCTGTTAGTGTTGTGTTTACTGCAAAGGCCATCATTCTCATTATTTTTCAACCCCTTCCATTACCTGCGCGCTCAAAAGGACTCCATCAGCACCCAAACCTGCGCCTGCGTCTGGCACGCTAAAAATGATTTTCATTAAAAACGATCAATTCCTCCATCTCGCAGCGCTTTTATGCCTTGCCTCGCGGGACGGCGCCACTCCGAACCCTTGAAGGGTAAAAATAAATCTGTCACTCACACACAGGAGGAAATCCATAATGAGAAGCAGCCTTCCTGTTGGCTCACTCGCAGGCGACCATCACAACTTGCTGATGGGGCAATTACAGACACAACACCTCATAATACTAACACCCGCTCGAGTCCGATCACAAACCACAGCTGCATGACAGCACACACATACACCAAAATCAGTGGCACTGATAAATGTACTCATGTACTTACACACACACACACACACCAGTGTACAATATATTATACAGACATACACATGCACTCTGACATATACAGGCTACACAAACACACACACACACACACACACACACACACACACACACATCCCACAGTCTGCCATATTTTAAGGAACGGCCACTAGACAAAAAAAGATTAAAGCCTTACTTAGAGAGAGAGAGGGGGAGGGAGGTAGCGGGGGGGAGAGAGAGAGAGAGAGAGAGAGAGAGAGAGAGATGAGGTGGGGGCAAACTCAATCCTTGGTGTGAGATTTGGCACATGTCTAATGTGAAGAGTGAGCAGCAATCCTTCCAGCAGACCTCATCAGGCTATTAACCTCCTCCTCCTCCTCCGCCTTCTCCTACGTCTCCCTCTCCCCGCTGTCTCTCTCTCAGCAGCACACACACACACAAACACACCCTCAGACTCATAGCAACACCTTAGACGGCCCCCCTGGCAACAAAGCTGCCCCCCCAACAACCCTCCAACCCCGACTATGCCAGCCTAAGCCCTGGCATCCAGCCAGCTGGCATCAGGCCTCACCCACACAAACAGAGGGCCATTGAGAAAAGTGGCACTGGAGGACTGGTACCGAACATTCTAATCCCTTACCCCAACCACATCAGGGCCTACAGCAGTCAGGACAGCAGGCCGGTCCCTTACCCCAGTGGTTCCCAAACTTTTTACAGTCACGTACCCCTTCAGACATTCAATCTCCAGCTACGCACCCCCCCGCTTTTTTTTCATGTTTGAAACCGCCGCCGCCACGCTCCCCTCCCCCCGCGCACATATTCAGCCTATAACACTTGAAACTGTCAAGGTAGGTCACTAACCTACCTGTAGCTATTTTTGCCAGTGTAATTATTTCGTTGAATATGGGTATATATGAGTATTTTTAGCAATGCGACTTGGCTATTCAGACTATTTAAGATTTCATGTCTATTTATAGCTCAGTTTGAAAATGTAATGGGCTTTTTCACTTCTCTCCGCGTACCCTCTGAACCACTTGTACCCCAGTTTGGGAACCGATGCCTTACCCTAACCACATCAGGGCCTACAGCAGTCAGGACAGCAGGCCGGTGAGGGGGAAATACTTTAACTGTACTTTACAAGAATGAATGAATGAATGAATGAATGAATGAATGAATGAATGAATGAATGAATGAATGAATGAATGAATGAATGAACGAATGAATGAATGAATGAATGAACGAATGAGTGTGCATAACACATGGATCAGACATTCTGTTTGGGGAGTAGATTCCTGCTGTGTTAGTTTCTTCTATCAAAGCCGATGTGTTTCGCCACAGGCGAAAACAGATGTGCTGCTCTGGGCTATTTACTGTGCTGATCTGAGCTGGGGGGGGGGTTGTACCAACAGGGTTGTGGATTGGGAAGGGGGGGCGGTAATCAGTCGCAGATGACGGTTGATCTCCATAAGCCACGGGACAGCAATCCAATTACAGCTAGAAGAACTAGAATGAGCTGGGAAACACGAAAGCTAGACACATTTTCATCAGAAGACACTTCAGCAATCATGTTCTTTAACCCAGAAAAACTCTTAGGTGAGGTTCGCAGTGGCAGAGAGAGAGAGAAAACAAACTTGTGTACACACACACACACACGCACACACACAAACGCACATGCACACACACACACACACACACACACACACAATTAGTAGGGCAATGAGTTGGAGAGACAACACCCACCTTCATTGCTAAAGCTCCTCTTTAGCCTAAAGAATGTGTTCTATTAAAATGGAGCCCACAGCAGATAGCACACACAGCAACCTACCATGCAGCAATCAAGAAGGACTTGATATACTGAGCACCCGACAGCACAATTCATCCTCGCTCGCTCGCTCTCTTGCTCTCTCTCTCTCTCTCTCACACACAAACACACAAACACACACACACACACGCACACACACACACACACATGTACAGACGCACACACAAGTGTACAGACGCACACACACACACACGCACGTACACGCACACACACACACACACACACACATTCCATATAAATATACATGATGGTGAAAAATAAACTATGTTTAGCTGGGGGAGCAGCAGGGTGAGATCGGGCTGATGAGGAGAGGAAAAGAGCGGAGGGAACAGAGAGGATGAGAGAGAGAAAGAAGACCATGGCAACAGAGAGACGAGAAGATGAGAGGGGGGAAGAACAGAGAAGAGAAGAACAGGGGATACAGAGAGAAGGAGAAAGGAGGAGAAAAGGAAGAAGGTAAGAGGAGAGGGTTATGAGAAGACGAGGCACACTGGTATGAAAAGAGGTGGAGAGGAATAGGGGAAAGATGAGGTCACAGGAGAGGATGTGAGAGCAGAGGACAGGAGAAGAGACAAGACGAGAAGAGAAGAGAGGAGAGGAGAGGAGAGCATAGGGTATGAGAGCAGAGGAGTGAAGAGGAGAAGAGAGGATATGAGAGCAGAGGAGTGAAGAGGAGGAGAGAGGAGAAGATATGAGAGCAGAGGGGTGGGGAGGAGAGGAGAGGTGAGAAGAGAGGAGAAGATATGAGAGCAGAGGGGTGGGGAGGAGAGGAGAGGTGAGAAGAGAGGAGAAGAGAGGAGAGGAGGGGATATGAGAGCAGAGGGGTGGAGAGGATATGAGAGGAGAGGAGCCATGCTAATGGGCTCAAAGGCCACAGCTCTGTCCAACAGCAAAGGGCTTTCTCTCCCTGGAGGGCCCTGCCTTTAAAACACAAGCGTACCAAAACACTGGGCCACATATCTGGCCTGCCATGTGCCCAATGAGTGAAAGGCCAAACAATGAGACAGAGACAGACATACAGACAAAAAGGGAGGATAGACAGATAGGGAAAGAGAGAGAGAGGAGGGGTTGAATGTGGAAAAAGAGGAGACGGGTTTGAAGTGGAGGACGTCAGGAGCAGGAGACCAGTAACATGTGAGGAGTCACTCCTCAGGAGTGTATGGGAGCGCAGAAAAAAGAAGAGGAGGAAGAGGCGGAGGATGGAGACAGGAAGTCAAGCATGAGGGACAGAGAGAGATGAAGGAGAGAGCACTCAGAGAAAGAGAGAGGGAGAATACAGACAGGCTGAGGGAGGGAGAGAAAGAAAACAGAGACACAGGGAGAGAGGGAGAGAGAAAAGGGAGACAGGAGAGAAATGACAGAAGACAATGTCAAAGTGGGAACAGTAGAGACACACACACACACACACACACACACACACACACACACACACACACACACACACACAAGGCCAACATCTGAGCAGCAACGTCACATGAGCAGAGCGGGGCAGAGACTGAGCCATGACCCGCACCCAGCACTGCACAGCACGATGGCCACACACAACCACATGGGGGGAAGAGGGGGAGGGAGAGAGGGGCAGGGAGACAGAGAGAGAAGAAGAACTGAGACTGAGAGGCAGAGAGAGTGTAACTTAGAGCTACACAGAGAGAGAAGGGGAGAGCAAGAGGGAGAGAGAGAGGGAAAGAGAGATTGAGGATGGGTTGATTGTGGAAAAAGAGGAGAGGGGGGTTTGAACTGGAGTAGAGAGAAGAAGAGAGAGGTGGTGGGTAATCCTGTTAGGTGCTTTAGCTAGTTTTTCAGTGCTTTTGTCTGGTTTTAGATTGGATTCAAATGCTCTGCTGTCTCTCAGGAGTTCAGAGAGAGCTGCACGGCAATCCTATCAGTCCTGCTCCGCTCTCCTCCTCTCTTTCCCTCTCTCTCCCCTCCTGTCATCCGCTCTCCTCCTCTCTTTCCCCTCCTCTCCTCTGCTCTCCAGCTCTCTTTCCCTCTCTATCCCTCCTCTCTCCTCCTCTCTTTCCCTCTCTATCCCCTCCTCTCCTCCTCTCTTTCCCTCTCTATTCCCTCCTCATCCTCTTTCCCTCTCTATCCCCTCCTCTCCTCTCTATCCCCTGCTCTCCTCCTCTCTTTCCCTCTCTATCCCCTCCTCTCCATTCCCTCCTCATCCTCTTTCCCTCTCTATCCCCTCCTCTCCTCTCTATCCCCTGCTCTCCTCCTCTCTTTCCCTCTCTATCCCCTCCTCTCCTCCAGTTTTCCCCTCTCTTTCCCTCTCTATCCCCTCCTCTCCTCCTCTTTTTCCCTCTCTATCCCCTCCTCTCCTCTAGTTTTCCCCTCTCTTTCCCTCTCTATCCCCTCCTCCTCTCCCTCCAGGCTGCCCTCCCACAGGCATTCCTGTGCCTCCCAGTGAACCCCTCTGTCTGTCTGTCTGTCTGTCTGTCTGTCTGTCGGTCGGGCCTCATTATCAGTTCAGATCTGAGCAGTGGGTTTGTCCAAGAATGCCAACTGGACACGTGCACAGACCAAACAACACATTCCCAATCAGCTCCCAAGTACCAAGTACTCATACAGACTATGCTCACACTCACTCACACACTATCAGTCACACAATTAAGAGATATCCACACAGAGCTTAAGTTTGAGAGAGAGAGAGAGAGAGAGAGAGAGAGAGAGTGAGTGAGAGAGTGAGTGAGTATTGTCTGTAGAGAGCTGGGTTGTGCCCTCTTATGAAACAGCGAGCGGTGGCCAACACAGTTATGAGGAATGTAGCAGGGAACACACAACTCATTAGAAAGAGCACAGACAGAGAGTCAGACAGACAGACACACCAGAGCAACAGCAGCAAGACAGACAGACAGAAAGTCAGACAGACAGACAGGACCGGCACATCTTCCTTGAAGACAGACTGCTCCGTTCAAAGCTCCTCTTTCAAAACCATCCCCTGGCTTGGAGGCTTTCGCAACACTAGTAAGCCCAAGCAACGCTGTGTGGTGAAGTAACACACACAGTACGCAAACACACAGAGCCATCCAAACACCAGCCTCTCCGTACACAAATATGCCACCTCTACCTCTCAAGCCTAGTGGAGAGACAGCTCAAGCTGAAACACACACAGTGGAAGTCAGATCAAACTAAATTACACGAGACAGAGAGACAGAAAGAGGAAGAGAGAGAGAGAGAGAGAGAGAGAGAGAAAGAGAAAGAGAAAGACAGAGAGAGAGAAAGAGATATATTGGTCTTTACTTACACAGAGGAGGAGAGGGAGTCCTGGTCCTGTCTTAGTGTAAGGACTGGCAGCTGGCAAAAATCAGGAGTTGGGCAAAACTGGAGAAGGTCATTCCATTCCATGGAAGCCTTCTGAATACGGAGCAAAGTACACAGCTTAGTGACGGAGAGAGGGAGAGGGTGGCGGAGAAAGAGAGAGAGAGAGGGAGGGAGAGGGTGGGAGAGAGAGAGAGAGAGGGAGAGGGAGAGAGGAATGAGTGCGTGACAACAAGAGGGACGGGAGAAGGGAAGAAAAGAGAGAGAGGGTAAGAGAGAGAGAGAGATAGAGGAGGGAGGGAGGGAGGGAGGGAAAAAGAGAGGGACCGAGAGAGAGACGAGGGAAGGGAGGGAGGGGTGGAGATTGGGGGTGGGGAGTGATATCACGGGGAAGCAGGCATCGCTAATCAATCGCCGAGCTGTCCACAGTGCCAGCACGCCGCTTCAGGACCATGGACAGATGCTGCTCCAATTACCTCTAACTCTCAGCACCTCCACCTCTCCAACGTCAACACGGACAGAGGAAGATGGAGAGAGAGAGAGAGAGAGAGAGAGAGAGAGAGGGAGGAAGAGGAGAAACAAAGAGCCAGAAAATTGGAACTACAAAGGAAAAAAGGGAAAAAAAGAGAAAAAAATACTTTCTGAATGCATGTCTGGAATTCAGTCTGTAGGTGGATGGGCTGAAACATATGTAGGGGGAGGACTGCACTGTAGAATGTCTGTGTAGGGCAACTGTGTGAGGCTGCAGATCTGTTTTGAGCTCAGACTAGGTTTGGAGATGGGCTCATGATATAAAAAAAACAGGCAGCATCTTATCCCTTAACACAAATTCATTTCAATGATCAACCTTTGATGTCATCATAAAGCACAAACTGATTTTTTTTCAACGGCAAGTAACACAGCTCAGATTTTGGAAAAGGTCAGGTGTCCAGATCATGCCTTGCACTGGAATTTGCCGCCACCTGCTGGGCATCCAGACACATGACACCCTATGGGTAGTAATATTGGCGGTTGGGGGGTTGGAGGGGTGGAAGGGGGGAGAGCAGGGGCTGCCAGTGTTACGGATGGCCGACTGAGGCTGACAGGACTCCAATTAAATTAACATCCTGCTGACCGTGTGGGGCTGAAATAGAGCTGCTGGAGACTCTGCCCGGCTTCAGAGGAAATGGGCGGAGAGGCACCAGAGCAAACTGCTTTGAAATCGATTGTGCTCCGATTCCCAACTCTCTTCCCCTCATGGCATCCCCACACTCAGGGAGAGGGATGTTTGGGGATCGTGTACAGGCACTGAGTGTTAGTGTGCTATGGAAAAGAACGCAGTGGAAATTGAATTGAACTGAATTGAGTGAGACACAAAACAAAGTCAGCAGGCGTTAGTGTGTGTGTGTGTGTGTGTGTGTGTGTGTGTGTGTGTGTGTGTGTGTGTGTGTGTGTGTGTGTGTGTGTGTGTGTGTATGTGTGTATGTGTGTGTGTGTGTGCGTGTGCATCTCAACACAATGTTTATGATACTAGGCTCAACACATTAAACGCTGTTCAGAACTAAACTGAAGTAGCTCACAGTAAAACAAACACACACAGACCACAGCAGCCACAGAACATCCCAGGCCTGACCACTTTGGCCAATAGGCCCACTGGGTCCCATACACCTTGTTGTTTGTTAGTGTATGTGTGTGTGTGTGTGTGTGTGTGTGTCTATGTGTGTGTGTGTGTGTGTGTGTGTGTGTGTGTGTGTGTGTGTGTGTGTGTTCTGGGGGGGGACGAGGGCTGCATTGACTGGGAGAGGCTTTGGAATGTGTGTACGTGTGCAGAGAATAAGTACAATGCATGTGTGTGTTAGCGATGAGGGACATGAGAAGGTTTGACTAGGAAAATTTGTAATGTGAGTGCGTGTGAATGTGTGCGTCTGTGTGGGGAGGGAGAGAAGGATCCACTGGGAAAGAGTTTGCTATGCCACTGTGTGTGTGTGCAAGAGTGTCTCTGTGTGTGTGTGTGTGTGTGTGTGTGTGTGTGTGTGTGTGTGTGTGTGTGTGTGTGTGTGTGTGTGTGTGTGTGTGTGTGAATGTGTGTGTGTGTATGTGTTCGTGTGTGTGTGTGTGTTTGGGAAGTTTGAGTAGGGTCCATGGAGAAAGCGAGGAGTAAAAATAATCCTAAAATGGATGAAAGGGCCCACACTGAGACAGAGATGGCACACAAACAGACCCCCCAACACACACACACACACACACACACACACACACACACAGACACACAAAGATGGAAGTGACCTACATTTCCTCCCCTCCAAACCCCCCCAGGAGATCAATAACAAAACAGAAAGGAGGTGACCAAAGACAGAGAGACTGTGAGTGTGTGTATGTGTGTGTGTGTGTGTGTGTGTGTGTGTGTGTGTGTGTGTGTGTGTGTGTGTGTGTGTGTGTGTGTGTGCGCATGTGTGTGTGTGCGCGTGTGTGTGTGCGTGCATCTCAACACAATGTTTATGATACTAGGCTCAACACATTAAACGCTGTTCAGAACTAAACTGAAGTCCAGAACTAAACTGAAGTAGCTCACAGTAAAACAAACACACACAGACCACAGCAGCCACAGAACATCCCAGGCCTGACCACTTTGGCCAATAGGCCCACTGGGTCCCATACACCTTTAAGGGAGTACACACACGTACACACACACACACACACACACACACACACACACACACACACGTACACACACACACACACACACACACACACACACTGATATAGCCACAGGAAAATAGAGCAAGGTGCTTGGGAGACTGCCAACACTGAGAAGCCGATTCCCAGTCACCAAGTCCCTTACCAGACACACACACACACACACACACACACACACACACACACACAGAAAGTTCACATACAAACTCACAGAGAGACAAAGAGAAAAAAAGAGAGAGAGAAAAGAGAGATGCTTTTACAGAAAATAAATCCCAACAGGAGGCTTGGTAAACGCTTTGGTTCTCACGGTGAAACAGGAATGTGTGTGTGTCTGTGTGCACATGTTTGTGTGTGTGTGTGTGCACATACATATGTGTGTGTGTGTGTGCACGTGTGTGTGTGAGAGAATCCCTTCCCCTGGCCCAGCTGAGATCTGCCGTCCCCCGGTGGCAAACTCTGTGAAAGACAGGGCCATCTGCCCAAACTGATGATTCGACAAAGGCAGCAGCTACTCTCTCTCTCTCTCTCTCTCTCTCTCTCTCTCTCTCTCTCTCTCTCTCTCTCTCTCTCTCTCTCTCTCTCTCTCTCTCTCTCTCTCTCTCTCTCTCTCTCTCTCTCTCTCTCTCTCTCTCTCTCTCTCTCTCTCTCTCTCTCTCTCTCTCTCTCTCTCTCTCTCTGACACACATTCAAATATAGCCTGGCACTGGGGAGTGCTGAACATGCTGAACCATAACCACACCAACACCATCAACTGTCAAGCCCCTCTGAAATGCATGAAAAACTACATTTCCCAGCAGCACAACACACAAAATGCACTGTGCCGCAGTAGCAAACATAGCACATTTTGAGAATTAAGAACTAAGCCCCTGGTCATATGTGTCAATAGTGGCTGCGGGTGTGATGTCAATAGTAGCACATCATCAACTTTTATCCAGAGTAACACCCAAGTATTTTGGTGAAAAGCCACAAGGCCTGCAGGACACACACTCGACAGAAACTCCTGGGTACGACTCAACCGATGCAGAACAGGACATGGATGCTTCTGCGCTAACATGCACAGGATGAACCTGGTGAAACTATGTCAGGATTAGTGAGCTAGTGAGCTAGTGTTGTCACGCTACCAAATTATGACTTCAATACAATACCTGCCTAAATATCTAGATACCAATACGGAAATGATAACATGGAAAAAAAACTAAAACATCTGGAAAAGTAATGGAATAATAGATGACAGAACATGGAACTTAAAGTTCTTTGCTTCAAAAAAAATGTATTGTCATTGCCAATGCAAGACAGCGTATGATGTGAAAATGATCCATAAAACAACAGCAGTGGACTATTATACCATAGTGTGTTCATACATGTTACTATCCAACCAGGACTGGAGGAGTCCTTCATTAAGACCAGCACACTCACACCTCTCCACGACACACTGCTGCTTCTAAAAGGTTCAATCCTTGCAGAGATAAGAGCAAGCAGTACTTTTACACTTTTACTTTAGTGCACATTTCAATCACACACTTTCACTCTTTTGCAGGAATTCAGGTTGCTTAAATTTATAACATCAATAATTGGATTATTGTAAATAATGAGATCAAGGTCATAGAGTTATTGAAGCTTTTACATGGCAGTGCATGCAGTAATCTGATGTCCTATATACTTGAGTGTATGTGGTTTCATATTAGTTCATTTGCAACCAGATATCACAAATGAATTATTAAGCGTTTTAGAAGGCCCGTTTCACTCCGCCTAAGTTGCGTCTGCGTGGCGTCTGTGTTGCGGAACTGCTGCGGCTCAGTTGTGTGAGTTTATTCACACCGCCGACATCTCTGCTGGGGCGCTGCTACTGCCAGCCCTGACCTTCTGCATTGAGTTGGCCTTGGAGAATGGCCGTCAATACACAATCCGTTTGGCATCATCCATCGCTGATGAGTGGACCGAAAAAGTGAAGACCAGAAAGTTGACCGGTTGTAACCAGAAATCTCATAGGAAATACGGCTCTTATTAAAACACAGTTTTTTTTTTTTTTTATAGTACCGATTCTAATAAAATGGGTGTATAGTACCATTTCTAACAGCAGGGTATCGCAATACCTTTTTTAGTATCATATACCATGCAACACTACAGTGAGCAAGGCTATAACACACAAACAGGCCTGTGAAAAAACTCTGCTTGAACAGAACGACTGTCACAAGTAAATGGCCTAAATGGTGAAAAGCTACAGAAGTGCTTTGGAACTCGGGCAACGCTCCCCCTCGACAGCACCACAACACAGCAGAGAAGGAACTAGACATGGCGGAGGCAGAGAACGGACTGCGGTGCGGTGCGGTGCGGTGCGGCCCGCCCGCACACTCCCCCTCCCTTCCTCACTCACTCCCTCCCTCCCTCCCTCATTCCCTCCCTCCCTCACTCCCTCCCTCCCTCACTCCCTCCCCCGCTCCCTCCCTCTCTCCCTCCCCCGCTCACTCACTCACCGGACTGGTTGTTCATCATGCGGATGGCCTTGGCCTTGGCCAGCTCCAGGGCGGTGACCCAGCGCTGGCGCTCCACCTCGGTGCTGGCCTTCAGGTGGTAGGTGCGCCCGCCGCTGCTCAGCACGATGTTGCAGGCGTCCTCCGTGTCGATGTGCGCCGTGGCCAGGTTGATGGTGCCGCGGCACGTGTGCGCCATCTCCGCCTGCGTCCTGGAGGGGGCGGGGCGGTGGTGGTGGTGAGGGTGACGGGGACCAACACGCACACACACACACATATATACGCAAAGAAAAGAAAAACAAATAAATATAAAACGTAAACACACACGCACACAGACATAGACGCGCATATACAATGCAAACATGAACACACAAACATAAACAGGCACACACAGATGTGCACGCACACGCACACACACACACACACACACACACAAAGAGAGAAGAATAAACAGATAAACATTGACACACAGAAATACAAACAGACGGACAAAGGGGAGGGTGGTAAACAACGCAGGGAGGAAGAGATGTAACAACATGGGTTAAGTCAGGGGAATAATACCTCTACTGAAGCTGCAACACAGGATTCTCATACGGGCGTCAATACACAAATGACATTCCAACAGAGTCAGACAGCAGAACAAAAAACTGGGCAAAATGCATGGAGGCAGAAAAGCCAGAGCGGTGGAGTTAGCAGGGTGTCTTTAAACACACACACACACACACACACACACACAAACACACACACTCACACACACACTCACGCACACGCACACGCACACACACACACACTCACGTCCAAACACACACGCACATGTCCACACACATACACAGCCTAGATACATGCATGTAGCAGCTGCCAGCACCTCATGCATGTTTACACACAGGCAAAGTCACATGACCCTCAGAGAGTGTCTCTTTTTCTGTCTCTCACACACACACACACACCCACACACACACACACACACACACACACACACACACACACACACACACGCTCAGTCAGTAGCAGCCACATTTAGATAAAAAATGACACACAGACAAATACACACTCACTTAAGCAGGTCATCAACACATACTAAGTCAGTTTGCGCTGGGCTTTAACCCAACACAGTGTGAGAGTGTTGGTGAGTGTGTGAGTGTTTGTGTATATGTGTGCCAATCCCACTGTGGCTTACAAGTGCGTTTTCACCAGGCCAGAGAATGCAGTATAACAAGGCCATTGTGTGTCCACCGGCCCCCAATGTGGACAAAAGCAAACAATGAGTGCGTGTAGAGAGAGAGAGAAAGAGTGAGAGAGAGAGAGAGAGAGAGGCCGGAACAGAGTGCACAGTGTTGAAGAGTGGTGAGCAGGAGAAAACCAGAAACACAGACCCAAAAGAAGGGGTGAGAGAGAGATAGAGAGAGAGATAGAGAGAGAGAGAGAGAGAGTGAGTGCGTGAGAAATAGGAGAGAAATTCAGGAAAAAGAAGGCATCAAGCAAATCACTTTCAGAAAGAGAGTGAGACAGAAATTGAGAAAAAATTGCATCAAGCAAATCGCTTTGCCAGACAAAGAGAGAATGAGAGACAGACAGTATTTTATTTCTGTTGTGGAAGAGAGAGCATGAGACAGGCCTGGAGGGATCCCTAACAAATGCCCTGATAGCACCTCTGTGACCCTGCCCTCCCCTCCCCTCCCGCTCCAGCGCTGTTATGGGTTATGTCATCCTCTCAGTGCCCTGAAGACAGACAAGTACTTTCTTACATTTCAACAGAACTGCGGAAAGCGAACAAGTGCGTCGTGAGAAAGGAACAGAGGAACACAGGAAGGAACCAAAGACTGTCAGAGAGAAGAAAGCGAAGGATGGAGTATTAAGCCTTCCATTTCCACAAGTTCATGCAATAACTACAGACAATATAAAGCCTGGGCTAAGCATTCAAGAAACGCATTAGCTAACGTTTAGCAAAGGTACTTAAAGGTACAGTATTTTCCACATACTCCGTGACTGCGTTCTGTCAGAAAGTGTGTGGTCAAGACAAAAGCACACATTCTGGAATTCTGGTCTGGAATATTCTAGAGTTGGCCTATACTGCAGTGATTAAGTGTTGATTCTGGGGGAGAGAATACCTTGAAATCCAGCTAATTAATCCAGCAATGCACTCACACAGAGCTCACAAAGTACTTAAAGGCCTCCTATGCCATATTGTGTTCCTCCTACTACTGTTACAATATGGCCCTATTGCCTGTTTGAAAGGTTTTGTTCTTTTAGTAGTTCACATAGTCAAAACTAAAAGTGTGTGTGTGTGTGTGTGTGTGTGTGTGTGTGTGTGTGTGTGTGTATACAGTATAAATGTATCCCATTGCACTCCCTTATTGACCCCCATACCCTTACTGCCAACACCAGCTGTCTTCCAGCCTCTCTCTGCCAACAGCACCAGCGGGACCACACACACACACACACACACACACACACACACACACACACACACACACACACACACACACACACACACACACACACACACACACACACACACTTGTATAGAGAGATCACACAGCATGACATCACATACTCAACATGGAAAGTAGCAGGCTAAAACACCAGACAATCCCAGGCCTCTTCTATAAACTGCTGTTCAGGATTCACAGGGCACATGCGCACGCGCACACACACGCACGCACACACACGCACACACACACACACACGGCTCCATTATACAAACATCAGCAGTACACACTGTGCTGGAACTCAGCAAAACGACAGGGGTGAGGGGCGGGGATTGAGAGGGGGGTGAAAGAGAGGAAGCGAGAGAGAAGGAGAGAAGGGACGGTAAAAAAAAGAGGCCTAGTGGGAAAAAAAGGAACTGCTGGCTTATGTGTTGTTTTAGAATAAAAGTCCGGGCAGCCCAAAGTAACAGTTGAAAAGGTTAAGGGGGAGTGTTGTATGTGTGTGTGACTGGGGGGTGGGGGGGTGGTAGCCTCATCGTCTCATCGTCTGCCCCCTTACATGATTGGCCTTACCCACACTCAGGTGACAGACATGAAGGGAGATGTGGGCGGGGCCATGGGGACTGAGTGGTCCTATCGTTGGGAGGTTAGAGGCTCGCAGGAAGACGGACACAGAGTAAGGGGGAGTCCCGGGAAAAGGCGGGCTGACACCACGAGTCACAAGACAAGACTCAGCATTACTGGCTAATCAGCAGTACAGTAACCCAGCAGCCTGGCCACTGCTCCCCAACAGTCCATGGACATGCTCATGCTGAGGCGCACAGAACAAGCAAGGAGACACGCGGGAAGAAAGAAAGAAAAAGTCAAATAAGGAGAAAGACAGATGGAAAGAAAAACAAACCAAACAAACAAACACAGAAACAAACAACGAAACCAACACAACAGGCAAAGCTCCATGGTGCTTCTCGCTTTAAGCCACAGCTTGTTGGTGAACTAGCATCCATTGCATTCTGTGCAACAGCTTTTGCACTTCTTGCGGTGTAAATGGGTCAGAAGTGAACACGGGGGGGGGCGCAGAGACTCATGCAGATCTGTGCTGGGCTGGGCTGAGGGGAGGGGCAGCAGGAGCGGGGGGGGGGGCTTCAGTAAGGCCCGTCTGAGCTGGGGAGTTAAGCAGAGCAACGGCGAAAAAGAAGGGATGGAGAGAAGGAGAGTGAATCAGGGGGATGAGAGAGAGAGAAAGAGAGAGAGGACCGAGGGAGAGCGAACAAGAGGGGGGCAGGGGGGTGTCGGAGAGGGACAGCAAGATAGAGGTAGGGGGAAAAAAAACAGTAAGGGAAATCAGTAAACAGGGCTTGGGAGAAAAATGGGAAACTTAGGGGAATAACGGAGAGAGTGTTTTGGAGAAAGTGACTCACTGACAGTGCCAGGAAAAGAGAGAGAGAGAGAGAGAGAGAGGTATGGACGCATGGAGTGCTGATCTCCATTGAATAATTAGAGGAAAGGAAAGGAAAGGAGAAAGAGGAAGAGGAGGAGGAGAAGAAGGAGGAGGAGAAGGAGAACAGGAGAAGGAGGAAAAGGAGGAGAATGAGGAAGAGGAGAAGGAGAAGGAGGTGGAGGAGGAGAGGAAGAGGAGAAGGAGAACAGGAGAAAGAGAAGAGGAGAAGGAGGTGGAGAGGAAGAGGAGGAGAAGAGGAAGAGGAGAACAGGAGAAAGAGAAGGGGAGAAGGAGGAAAAGGAGGAGAAGAGGACTTGCTCAGCATTGAGGGCTGGAGAGGGCTTTACCTGTCGTTTCCCTGAGCACATATCCTCATAAAACACATATCCACCGATCTGAATGCGTGGAAAAGACAGAACAGCATCACAACATACACACAACACAACACAAGCACAGGCAAAAACCACACACACGGATCATGTGTACACAGTGTAGTGAAGTGTGTGTGTGTGTGTGTGTGTGTGTGTGTGTGTGTGTGTGTGTAGGAGAGAATGAATGAGGGAGTGAAGCAAAACCAACAAAAGAGGAGTTGCATGCATAACGAATCTGAACTGAAGGAAGAGAGAAGATAGGATCTGGCAGGCATTACCAACCAACATCACCAGCCCTCCTTCCATTCCATACAAGGTAAAACGCCAGCTCAAACTCCCAGACCAAGTGCTGGAGAGAGCCCATAAAGTGGGACCAGTGGGAGGCAAAGATGGTCTGACAAGCCGGCCAACTTCGCTAGGCGTCCGTCAGTGAAAGAAGCAGCTGGAGAAGGGCTTTCAGCTGACTTCTCAGTGGAGAGGGGTGGGGTGGGGTGGGGAGTGTGTGTGTGTGTGTGTGTGTGTGTGTGTATTGGGTTGGCTAATCTTGATTAGGCCGCTCAAGTGGATTTCTTTGGCAAGGTGAGACTAAGTCGGGGATGAGAACGTTAAAGCTGGAAGGGGAAGGCAAGTAGTAAATTACCGTCGGAAGCCAAAGGGAGAGTGCAGAAGAACTTAAGAGGGATGAATCAGTTAAACATTAAATGAATCAAGGCGAGAGAGAGAGCACGGGGGGAGGGGGGGGCAGATGGTGGTAGTGTGATGAGGATATGCAGCATCAGACCAGAGGGGGAGGACGTTTTGTGCCCGTGTGTGTGTGTTTGTGTGTTTGTGTGTGTGTGTGTTTGGGGGATGACTCAGAGGAGCGAATGCAACGTTGCATTTACGCAGAGCCATTACATTTTAACAGGCTTAAGTGCTGAACATGTCAGCCTCCCTCTCTTGCGCCCAAGACAGATCGCAGCACCTCGTGCAACCTGCCTGAAAAAGTTGGGAATCAGCATCTCGCTGCTATGAGTAGGGCAGCCGATATACATTTCCCATTCTTTAATCTCTTTTTTTTTCCCCAAGGAAAATGAGACGAGAGGGAATGTGAGGGAAGGGGCGGGGGGTCGTTGAAAGTTGCCACATTCTGAGGAAAACATCTGAGACCCGCTGCTGAGAACAGGCAGCCATTTAAAGTGGGTGGGTTAAACACCTAGATTGACGTGTCATATCAGCCAATGAAATGGCACCGCTTCCTACCGTGCTCCTGAAGCAATGTGTTGATTGGAATAGTGTAAGGCTCGGCCTGAGTGATAGCTAGAGGATCGTGAGGAGCAATTTGCTGAATTTGACAAAAGGTGTGTTGGATTAGAATCACGGACTGCGCCTTTAAGTCCAGTCCAAAAGTCAGCAAATCAATAAAGTGAGTTGTATTAGAATCACGGACTGCATCTTTAAGTCAAGTGCAAAAGTTAGAAAGTCAATAAAAGGTGAATGCCAGATGCTTGGTCCTAGGCAAGTGATAAATAGATGAAAAGATGAATAGAGGAATGAGATGCTCAACAGAGGAATGTCAAGATTCTGGGGAAGTTGGAGGCCAGAAAAGTCAGCAACCTCTCTGATGTAATAGAAACCATAGAAACCATAACCACAGATTCAGGCTCTTTACCTTTTCAGACAAACTTTACGTGTTCCTGTGATTTTTTTTTTTTTTTTTTTTTTTTGCTGCTGTTGAGCTCAAAGTTTGCACTTACCCATTGTGTTTTAAGGGCCATGCCAGACATATCAGCACATGTGGACACCCAACAGATCTGCACTGATCCAGATGCAAAGCACTACAAAGCAGCTGGGCGGCTGGGACTGCTCTAAGCTTGTGGAAGTTGTGCAATCTCACCATGGACCAGGAGGACGTCAACCCTGTGAGCACTGTTCGGCTCCACATCCGTGAGGGGTATTGTGTGTGTGTGTGTGTGTGTGGGGGGGGGGGGGGGGGGGGGGTTGCTGTTAGTCAGTCATAATTCTGCTGGTCACTCACTTTTCAAGTGTAGGTTGAGGGGAGGAGGGGGAGGAGAAAGTGCTGACAAGATGATGCACACGGCATCTCCTCGCCCCTCAGTAACTAATGCATTACCGGAGCACTGGCTTGGGAGAGATTGGTTGGGGTGGGGGGCGGTGCAATATGACCATATAGGGTGTGAAGGTTGAAAAAGGAGACACCACGATTCTATACATCATGCTGTCAATTTAAATCAGGCCTGAGAGGAACAAATGGATCAAACGTGTCAAACATCTTCAGGAGATTTGGACACATTTATAGACAGGCTCACACACTGTACAAACAAACCACTGAACACCCGAACACACATACACAAACCTCACACACACACACACACACACACACACACGCACGCACACGCACACACACACACACACACACACTCACACACACACACACACAGCAGGTGAAGGAGTAGAACATTGAGGGAGCTCAGAGTGCACCACGGCCCCTGCTCTCAGATGTCGGCAGGCTTGCCTTACATCACAGGAGCGGCAATCACCTTGCAACATAATGGACTATTAATAGATGGTTGAAGCGGAGCTGGAGGGGGGGGGTTGGGGGGTGGTTGAGGGCAGAGAGGGACAGAGCTCTTCCCTTTCACTGTCAACACAAACCCCAGAGTCACCCCCCTCCTCCCCCCCAGGAAGTTAAACAGGAGAGGCAAGCACTGGAGCTCCTGTGAAGGTGAATTCAGGTGGAGGGCTCAGGTGATAAACCCAAGCCTCACCAAAAGTTCTGCTCTGACGAGCGAGAGACGCATCATGGAAAAAGTGATTGGGGGGAGGCTCACAAACAATCACACTTAAAGGATGCACTTTTAGTTTGTCTGACTTAAGCCCCCGGTTTGGGTTGAAAACACAACGTTTCTCAATCACGCAACCGATGAAGGCCAGAGAAGGTCTTCATTTTAGCTTTATCTTAACCTTCATTGCGCATGTGTGTGTGTGTGTGTGTGTGTGTGTGTGTGTGTGTGTGTGTGTGTGTGCGTGTGTGCGTGTGTGCGTGTGTGCGTGCGTGCGTGCGTGCATGTGTGCGCGTGTGCCACTTTCCCGAGATGCAGCAAGAAGCACTTGGATATCTTGTCCTGCCACATCACTGGGTCGGCAGGACCTTGAGGGAACAGACCTACATGTTGTAATGAATCACTTACAGGAACAAAGAGGGATTACATTCAGAGACAGCTGGTTTATATGTGAGCGACCTCCGCTATTCTGCTGTTCGGCAGGCAGAGGGAAATATGAACTGCCTCAGTTGGAGGGCACCTAAACAACAGGTGTCACTGGCAGTGCGCACAGGTGTCACCTGTAGGGCAATTGATGTAGATTAGATGCTCCTTGCTGATACCATGAGGAGAGCTCTTATTACGTTTCGAAGTTTGATTACGGTTAGTAATTGACAGTGATATATGATGTCACCTCTATGTGTGGCTCTGAACAATCCCGGTATTAGTCAACTTACTAGTGAAACATTTACCTGTCAACAAAGTGACAGACACAAACAAAGAAGTCGTTCTTTGCGGAAAACATTGCCTGCTTTGGTCAGTGGCAGTTTGAAGTTCTGTTATACTAAAATGAACCTGCTTATTTATCATTCCTCTATTCTGTCTGGCGGGAAAGACTTTCACTGCGTGTAACGGTAGGACCAGTTGTGTCCAGGTCTATCGACAATACAAAACAGAGAGGAAATGTGTTTGACTGGTCGCCTGGTATCTCCAGATAACAGACTGACATGAGGGGAGAAGTTGTGTTTTCGTTGGGGTTAAGGTAAGTGTCCAGTTCGGACGCTAGCCAGCCTTCTGACGGCGCTGACAGAAGGATGGCTCATGGTCGCTTGCTAACAGCAAGTTGATAGACGGCTAGCATTTACCCAGTCTATGTGCGAGTATGTCTGACAGGTCGGTCTCACATTTTCCACAACAATGAAGTTGGCATAGGGTCACACGCAAACTCATGAAGTGACACCTTTGGCTAGCAAGCTAACGTCAGTAATAAAACCGTTCCAAGTTAGCCAACGCAGCAATATCGTGCATGAAGGAACATGACAGTTCAGAAGTCGCTTTAAAGATGACCAGCTAGCTTGCTAAACAAATATACGCTCAGTTTATTAACCTGCCAAGCTAGCTGTAACATACGTAATGCACATAACCGGTTGGCAATATCAAGCCTACCTGTAATATGACAGAAGACCATTGCTGAGGACAAACCATCTGCGTTGATACCCTTTAAGATAGTTAGTCCATTTAAATAGCCAGCCTTTATAAGTGTCCGAGCCCGGAGCTGGTGTTCCAGCAGTGGTGGATCCCGAACCCTTCCCCTGGTCGCTCATCCTTTGATCCGCTTCAGAATGGGGTTTGCAGGGTAAACAGGATCGACACTATCCTGCTGGAGCCGCTGCAGGGAGCGGCCGTCCTCCCCATACACTCACTGCCTATGAGTCTGGGTGGCCAGGCGGAGGAGGGTCTGAATCTAGTAGAGCGAATGAGAGAGAGGGAGATTAAAAAAACACTGCGTACCCCATTCACATGACGCTAGATGTAGGAGACAGGATGAGACTGATGCTGCGACGGAAAAACGTCCCTTCTCCTTGTGTGACGTAAAATAACATCAGGCGACACGTGACTCACGGTCAGTAAGTGTAGCTTACCCTCTCCAAATAAATATTAATAAAATCTCACTTGTCATTTTACCACTATGTAATTGAACACATTGAGTTGTTCTCAAACCAAATTGCTTACACCCCATCACTGGGATATAGACTTCATCGCAAGGATATAAATTAAGGTTGCCAACCGGTTATTGAAACTGACAGAACAGTTGAGTAACAATTATACTGCAGGGTGACCTGTAGTTAGAACTAGTTATGGTATTAGGCAGACACTGTAGTCTAGAGAAAAAAATGAATAATTACATCAACAAATAATAAAAGTATAAAGATAAATAATACCAATCAGCTGACTCAAGAAAGGATGATCTGCTCAGTAGTCCCTATAAACAGTAGCCTTCTGCATGTATTCATGCATATGCATTTATGCAAAAGGTTCATTAATATACATTTATGAAAAAGATTTATAAAGCTGCCATAAAATTGATTACGTCATAAAAATAATAATCACCTATGTCACACAATAAGACACAATTTAAAAAAACATATAGCCTAATGTCAATCAATATTTATGTCAAATGGGACAATTTTGTGTAAACCTCTAATACACTTTTGTCTTTATAACTTGTGCTTATGTATAACTGTATGGTTATTCCTGGTTATACTGTATCATCTACTTTGTTACAATGTTACACTGTAGGCATATTGTGTAAGCCATTGTTACACTCTATTTAAACAAACACACATATTCTACTCAAAAATATTTTGTTTTCTATATTGCATTGAAAGTGTTGCACCCAACACATTCCAAAGGACTTCTAAACAAAAGTCAGGCTCATTTCATTTTCATGTCAGGTTATAACAAATCAGTGTGCATCCTGCATTATATTTGGACCTGGCCACAGCACCTCAATAAAATCATGAGTTACCATATGTCTGCTCTCACATTTGTCAGGTGTGAAAGCGTGCATGTTGTTTTGTTCCCGTCTAAACCACAAGGTGCTGCTATAAGGAGGTGCTTGGTCCGACTCTGGACTTGTTTATCATTTGTGTCAACATGGGTAGGCATGTATAAGCACCTTTCATCTTCTAGCATCTGACTTCAGACTGCTTGCTTGTGTTTTTGGGTAGGTGAGATTATACCACTATAGGTTCAAGGGTAGGTGAGATTATACCACTATAGGTTCAAGGGTAGGTGAGATTATACCACTATAGGTTCAAGGGTAGATGAGAAGTATACCACTATAGGTTCAAGGAAACTGATTTGGATATTTAGAGTACATGCTTTACTACTACTAGTAGTGCTCCTACTACTCAGACTACTAATCTTTGGCTCTGTTATGAGACATTACACTCGTGGCTTTGTGCTTCCAGCCCATAACAGGGAGATCCTGCTCGGTCAGCAGCAAATCATCTGTCCAATTGCATTCATTGTCTCTTTGTCACCACGAATCAGTGGGTAATAAACACACTGTCAAATGGCTTATCTCTAGCTTGTTGCCGACCACATCTGCACATAGGGTTCCCTTCCATGTTCCTCATTTTCTGACCCCCAAAAAAACAGGTGGGTCTCAAACTGGACATTTAAAAGCCAGGATTTTGTTTTACCCCCGTCACTGCCATTGTGCTTGTACCAGGGATCCTTTGAGTCTGGCTCTCTATGCGAAAATCCCTGTGCTGTAGTGACTATGTAACTACACCAATGAAACTCTGGGTCAGTGACCTGTGAAAGGCTGCCAGAGCTTCTGGTCTCCTCAGGTTCTTAAACATAGCGAAGAAATGACCTTAAATTATATTAGAACACATTACATAGGGGAAATACCAACAAGTGGCTGAATAAACAGCATAATAAATAAACATTGGAAAGTTAGAAATAAAAACACAATTACTATGTAAACAATAAACAATATATGACCTCCAAAAATAACAATAAACGAAATAAATTAAAAACATGCCATACAAATGAAATATAAACCAAAATGCTGTGGTGCTTAAAAACCCAAGAGAATAAAACAAAATGTAACCTGATCTTGCAATCCTGTAATGTAGTTAAGCCATGCCCTCTGGTGGACAGTTGGCGAAGGTGACGTGGGAAAGCCAACAATCAGATACGATTTCACTTCAATATCCTTCTTAGCCTTTATACACCCATGGACGGATTATGAAACTATGGGCTCCTGGGCCTGGACATTTAAAAGGTCCCCCCACCCCTTCGAGCGGGCTGGCAAAAATTGTGCGCTCGCAAAACATTACTTAAATGTAATGACATTTTTTTTTCAACATCACAATATCACAAATTCACCTGTAGCTCAACAGGATTTACAGCGCACATACACATTTTCTAACACAGCGCATACACTAAATTAAAGCCAACAGCAAATTAACAAAATACACAAATAAGAGATACATAACTGCGATTTCACGCAGAGGCACTGGCTTAGGGGCCCCCTGAGCTCATGAGCCCCTGGGCCGGGGCCCGGTAGGCCCGTTCGGTAATCCATCCCTGTATACACCTGCCATACTAGTATTCACCAGAACGATAAAATATATAAATACAAGGTTTTTACTCAGACAGGTAATCAGAATTCACATATAGCCATAATGTACATTTCTACTGCTATTAAAGTAAACAGAACTGTCTTAATTATTCCAGTTAACATCTAAAAGCAATTAGCAAAACTCTACTATCACAAATGTTAGTTATGAGAAATAATTTTGCTTGGGCATGATGACAAACATGTTTTAGGAGGACATGAATTAGCCAGGCTCAGATGCACTCAGTAGACTACCAAATGAAGACACTTTTGAATAAATAGGAACATTACTATCCTTTCTTGTTTACAAGTGAGAGAGTTGGTGTTAGAATTAAATCACACAAAACCAAAATGTTAATGCATTCGTGTGAGTGGCCAATGAAATAAATCTCAGACCATGTGTAAAACAAAAGGAGCTTTATTCATGTACTTTAACAATTTGAGAGTTTTTTTTTTTCAGGTGCACAGTTTCAGCACAGACTGTAACTGGATGCAAGGGGGAGGGTGTTAGTTATGGTGACAAGAGGTCTTCCGCACATATTCTACACAAATTAAATCATAAAGCCAAGGTGGATGAGGAGGGACACACAACTGTGCGCTACACAGTAAGATAAAGTGACAGTCAATTCTCTGTGTAACCTCCTCCAAAAAATAAGCATGAAAACTTACTTTAATTTCCCTTGTGGGAAGTAAGAAGAAAAAAAAAAAAAAAACCTTAAGACACACACACGCACACACACGCTTTACAGTACCCATAGCTATAAAATGACAGTTAAGGCTGAGATTTTATTGAAGGTGTCAGGAGAGGCAAATGGTACAGAAATCCCTGATATTTTGCAGATGGCTGTTGAGAGGTTTTTTTTGTTTTGTTTTGTTTGTTTTTTTTTCTCCGAAGAAGTAAGCATGCTAGTTTCCCGAGTGGTCAAAGCTGACCTGCTGATGGGTATGTCTGGTTCATTCAACTAGGCTCATCTATGCTGTCCTCCCGTGATCTCCATCATCAAAGCTCCATTGTGAGCGTTACTGACTGCATTTCAAGCGTATCGGTGGAAGACAACAAAAATAAATAGCAAAAATAAATAAATAAATAAATAAAAAAAGGTCACAAACGACAGGGAGCACAACCAGTGAGCTTCGGGCAGCTACGTCTAGCGAGGATATGCACACGGGCGCAATATTTAAGCCAATGCGTGAAACGAGCAGCTCCGTCCATACAATGAGAGAGTTCAGTGTGCATTCAGGAGGTTACATTCAAAAAAAGAATTCTGTGGATACATGTACAGGATATCCTGTTAAGTTTGTGAGGCTCCATCAGATCTCTCCCCACGCAGTGTTCTACATTGTGTTTTACACTATCAAGGCATATCAAGTACAGACAGAAAACAAAACAAAAAAACATTTCAGTGCTTAAATACCTCAATAAAATGATATAAAAGTCAGATCTTTAAATGATATTCAGTGTTATTTGACCAAACAGACCAAAATGGTTCCTTTTTCAGGGGAAAACTGCATTTATCTCCCCCGAATAAGAGTGTGAGGACCTTTGCAGTGAAGAGTGAAGTGACAGTAGGGTTAGAAACAGACTTATCCAACAGGTACATCTCCCAGACAACCTTTTCAGTGAACCTCAGGAGGTATTAGATTGCCCCTGCATCCACACAGACGGTACATAGCCAGCCGAGCCCTCACATTCCTCTCTTCCTCCAGGATGATCAATTTCCCTTTACTATGGCAAGATTCATCCTCCGATCCAAAAATAACCACACAATGATGGCGGAACAGGTGCGAAACCCAAATGGAACTCTGATGAAATGCACTGCAAGTCCTCCAGCACCTGTGCTGGATTTGAACAGAGTCGACTGTCAACTGAACGGAAACGCACAAAAGGTTAGTCATGTTAGTGAGATACCAAAAGAAGAGAGCAGTGAGAGACTCTCATAAATAAAGAAAACATCTTCAGTAAAAGTAGTGACTCTTAAATCTATTGCCTTTATACACGTCCCACGATGCACCTTCCCCATGTTAAATAAAAAAGGATGTCGTGGCACAGCAGTAGACGTAGTAGAGTTTCCGTATGGATTTTTACAATTCCAGTAATCTTTTGTACAGTAAATACTCGGTTGGAAAAACTACTGTCCGACTTTTTAGATGTATAATGAGTTACTTACACAAAATATTGTCTGCTATGGATCTTATTCTTCTGTAAACTAATACTCAGATATCTACTGTAACATGCACATGCATTGGTTACAGTTTCGTGTCAAAAATCACGATGGAAACTCCATATGTAGGAAACTTCACAGGTGCATCAATGGTAGATTAAAACAAACAAACAAAACAAAAAAAACAATCATTAAAATAAAGAATAAAACTAAATGTTGATTTAAGGTCAATACTGAGGTTAAAACCTTTTGGAAACGTGATGGGCTGGCTAACGAAAACGAAACTGTTTACAGTCTCAACCAAAGGGTCTTTCCATCTCCCTTTCCATGGCTCTATCTATAATCGGCTATGAACATTCACGTCATAAGGTTGCACAATAAAACATGATCTGATCTGTGCACAGAAGAACTGGAAGTTGGAGAGGGGACGCTGGAGCTGGAGCCGGACCCATCTCAGCCTCTGTCTATGAGTTCAGGGGAGACGCCTGCAGATGGAAAACTACAGAGCAACACTACACAATTCCACAAGACAGACAGCAGAGTTCATTTGTTAGTTCTTGCTCCAAGCGGCATGCTGTACATAAGAGAAGAGATCCACCTATATCCTTCCTGTAGTGTCAGGGTTTGGTCTAGGAGAAGCTATGAGCTATGGTTAGAGGCAGGGTCATTTTAGGGTTATTAAGCTGTATCATCTCTCCTGATGTTTAAATATTTCAAGAATAATGTTTTTGCAGGTATTGTCATAGCACCAGAAGATCTTATTGGACTATATTCTAAAGTTGTTGACATGAAGGATTACACATGTCACAATTACAGTAAGTTCTGTACTTCAAGTGGTGAGATCAATGTGGTAGAAGCCTCTCGTGGGGCATGAAAAAAATCAACCACGTGGTCAGAGAGTGAATTGACGCCAGTGGTGGTGAAGCCTCAATTCACTAAGGGAGCTCCAGTCCATTCACGTTACTCAAATTATACAGCAGAGCTGACAAAATATGCACGTACACACGCAAAGCACAACTGCAGAGCAGAAACCCCCCCGAGTCTCCCGTTCTGGAGATGACAATAAGCCGAGCAACCAAGTAGCTCCCTTTTCCAATTTCCGCAGAACATTCAGATAAACAGCTCTGACCCCAGCCATCGTAATAACAACATACAGTGATAGTAAGCATAATAAAAGAATTTTATGAGGAGTAACACTGACCATAATAATAATAATAATAATAATAATAATGTATGAATCACGATAACAGTAGTAACACTAATAGAAGTAAAAGTCTAGTGTTGTTTTATTTTTTCCTGGGTTTTGTGGTGGTGGTGGTGGTGGCGGCAGCCTACATTTCGTACCAGGCTTGGCTCAGCAGGTTTAGGCCCAGGCCTAGAGAGGGACTTAAGCCAGTGGAGACGCACACTGCAACCAGCCCTTACAGGTGTCACTCAGTCCACGCCTGGAGCTTTCTTTTGTTTTTCCTTCCCTTTTGGTCATTTCAAAAAGGGTGTGTCGTTTATTTTTTTTTGTCCCGTGTCTGGTTCCAACTCCTTGTGTTAAAAATGTTAAAACATATTTTTTTTCCTGTGTTCCTTTGCTTGCTTCCTTTTCAGTGGTTCTTGACATGTTCTGTAGGCTCTCACATGGCGTACTTTTGAGTCCATTCCCTTGCTAGTCTGTTGTACCTGTAAACAAACATGACAGGAAAGAAGAACATTATTAGAACGTGACCTGAATTGATCAGTTTATTGATTCTTTATCTTGTGTGTGCTTCTGTAAACATTCAGGTCTGTTTTGAAATCCTGATAAGAGATTATATAATAACCCTAAATAATCAGTGGTCAGAAATTGATTTTACTCTTTTAAAATGTTTGAATGTGATTAAACACAACCATCCAAAATACATTGCTTTATTGTGGCCTGAGATTAGAGTTAGCCAGTGCATTCCATAACAAAATGGCTGTATAGTCTATAATATTTTATGTGTTATGTTGCACATTGATTAACTATTGAGGTTAAATGGCAAAAGATATGTGTACTTCCTGGTGGGTTTGGTATATTAAAACTTGTATAAATGTATTTGAGCTTAAGAAAAATTCCATCTGTATGTTCCTTGATATACCATGGAACCACACTCAAAATGTTCAGGAGTTGTGGGCCCTTGGTTCAGGCTAGAGAAAACAGGTAGTTTTTCTGTTCCATGATTCATTTATGTGTCATATTAGATTACCACCAGAGGGAGTATTATGAGGACGGCAGCTATGGAGTCACAGATCTAGCTGAGTATAATTACAGCAAATAAGGAGGGAATAATGCACCCATTGAAAGTTTGTTCACTCATAAATTTGATTGAATAGCAGTAAAACAATTTATGTCTATATAAATGTAGGAAGCGTAACAAGAAAAAAAGGAATTTTGTCTAAAAATGGCTGTCGGTTATATAATTTCAGCTAAACAGACAAACTGGATGGAAATGAACATAAATGGACGTGAAATGAGTATGACTCAACATCTTAAGCCCTCTAATGTACGTCACTTTGAACCAAAGCGTCTGCTAAATGACTAAATGTAAATCTAAATGTAAATAAGCAACAGAATGCTCCCAAGCCTGTGCAGAGTGGCGTATAAAAAAAGCGTCTTCGGGTACTTAGAAAAGCGCTATATAAGTCTTAGGTATTATTATTATCATTATTATTATTATAAAAAGCTCTACTCACTTTTCCCTGTCTGCTTTGTAAGTGTGTGCGATCTCCGGTACCAGAGGGTCATCGGGGTTGGGGTCACACAGCAGAGAGCAGATGGACAACAGGACTGGAAAACATTACATGTAAAAAAAAAAAAAGGGGGGGGGGGGGGGGAGAGAAAGTGGTTTAAATTCCATACTGTACAAAACAATGGACACACCAGGCCTGCAAGTGCAATCTGTTATCTCCTGTCATCGAAAGGGAGCTGTTGTGGCTGTGGCTGTGGCTGTGGCTGTGGCTGTGGCTGCATTGAGACTGTGGCGGACAATATGGAAAAACAACGTTCCAAAAGTAGACAGCACTAGTCAGACTCAGATTCTTAGCACTCGTATCATGAGACACAAAATGAAAGCACACTGTTTTATTTATGAAATATTTATATTTTTCAGAATTATGCAAACATGTTACTATATTAACCCAGTTTCAACGGCGTTAATGATGTAATACAAACAGTTTCACGTCGCCGAGACAACCCAATGGGGTAGAACCCAACTGCCACACGACTTGCTCATTTATGACTACGCGAGGTTGCCAGGCTGTATATGTGACTAATCTACACTGATATAACTGTATTAAAAATATGTGGTAAAATGATCAGTACTAATTGAAGAGAAGCACACCGTTTTCTGATAAATACAAAAACACAGCAGCTCATAGCAGGCTAGAGGAGTTACAGAGTGTCTTAGTCTTACATCTGAATGCCAGAAATACTTGCTACCCTGTAGGCATCTCATTTTTACCTTACATGTGCACTGTTGTTTGCTCTCTTCATCATACCTATGCATATTGAGCCAATTATTTATTTAATGCTGCTGCGAAATTCAAAGACAAGAGAGGGAATCGGCGTGGGTAGTTACGTGTCTTTGGTTGGTCTGAGAGCTTGAGCGACACCCACATACACCATTCTCCCGCTTTCATCACAGGCATTGCTATGACAACAGTAGCTGTTAACCACCTCTCCCTCCCAGCCTCTGAATGACAATGGCGCACATAGTTGTGCGTGAGTGCACACTTGCCCTTTGCCTGTCTAAAAATAATGCAACCCTCTGCTTGTTTACGCTAAAGCTTTAGCCTCTCCCGCTCTACACAATGCCATCCTCAAATCACACTGGAAAAGAAAACCAAACATACAATTGCGTGTAATCTTTGCTGTCAGCTTGTGCGAATTTGGGAGGCAAATCTACTTTAGGTGCCTCGCCGCAAATCCACATTCCTCTGTGCAGATATGAATACATCAGTCACGTTCATGTTATATATTTCGCTATTATTGGCTACAGTTCCCACCTGGCACTATAAGAGCTCCTTGATACACCGACACAGATGCCTATTTTAAGTCCATCCAGAGGATGTGTGACTGCCCAAACAGCTGGGAGCCACTCGCGTCATACACCAAAGGGGCTCGCTGTTCAGAGATGCCAGGTTGCCTCAGTGCTTTGGAATCAATTCGGAGCAGTTCTACCAACGTCATTGCGCTAAATTCCCAGAGTTCACAATACAGTGGATTATGGCGGACATACCTTTGGATACAGTGAGGGCTGGTGACCACTGGGATCTTAAAATATCCAGACAAATACTTCCATTGCTGTTGATGTTGGGGTGGTAGATCTTTGTCGTAAATGCAACCTTAAATTGGACAGAAATGAAAGATGCACAACATGAGTGACCGTGTAGCACAGTCCAACATTTCCTTCTTTTAAATGGTAGCACAAATGATGTTTCATGTTTTAAATCACATGGCTTTGTTACTCGTGGCCTGTTACCTTAGGAGGTTTAAAGGGATAATCTGTGGGGAAGTGAATCGTGAGGAAGAACACTCCACCCTGGTATGGGCTGTCATTCTGAAAGAGACATAGAAAGATATGCTGCATGAGAGAAATGTCAAACGCTGTTTGACTCTGGCATCATTGAACAGACTAAGTGGATCAGACAGGCGTAAAATGATCTACCTACCGGCCCCATTATCGTCGCCTGCCAGTGAAATACTGAAAAACATCACAAAGACAAGACGCAAAAACAGCAGTCAAGACACAGACAAAGATGCAGCCAATGCTAGGTAGCTAATCTAAACAGTGATGAGGTTTGAATCAAAGCAGGTGTTCTGCGCTGCATTATTAATCGCCTGCTGTACCTCGCTCTCACAGTAAACTCGAATAAAATCTGTGTTAAATCAGAACCGTTAGACATACTTTTGGAGTCAAGAACTTGGCCGATTACCATCGCGTATACAGTTCTCTCATCATCCTGGAGTCATGCCAATAAGCTACTGAAGGGTGACCAAAACAGACCTACACATATTCACAGAACTGGTTTAAACCCCTTTACTCTTCCATGTGATATAAGCATTGGAGACAAGGGGGCTGATTTTTACAATCGTCCAGCCCGGAAACTCCACCTAGGGCCCGTCTGGACGGATTGGCAAGAGTCACACACACACACATACTGTAAGGCCCCTACTTACGGTCCTCGCCAACTGGTCCTGCTGAGCACTGTGCGGGAGGATCCCTTTGCAGGTCTGTCAGCTCCTGCACAGGAGAATAGAGACGATCTCATTGAGATAGATGTCACATTAGGCCTGTGTATGGGAAAGCCTTTGTGTCCTTTTGCGTCCCCCCCCCCCCCCCCCCGACATTTACAGTTCAGTGCGGGTGTACATTTGATGAGTACTAAGGCATCCTAGGAGTTCATTTTATGGCCTGTTAATGGTTTAGCAGCTGAGATGCAGGCGCTCTGTCCTTCATCATTTCGACTGGTAAGTGACTGGTTAACACCTTACAAATTTGTTTTACCAGAGAAACTACATTCAAATGAATGCTAACTATATAGTTTTAATGACCATTCATTTTGCACTTTATAGCTGTATATGATATAGTCTATCAGATAATTCTCTACCCATGGTTTATAAGAAGCAAATGATCTTTTATAATTTGCCTCTTAAAGGTAAATATCGCCAACAGTTACTATACTGATCATATTGTATCGATCAGCAAACCACAGATGGTGGCTGATGAGCTGTGTGATCGTTGTTTGTTCAATTCTGTAACATTAAAATCTCAGAGGTTGGGTCTTGGCATGCTGTAGGATTATGCCATTTGACTCTTGCTATTTGCAGCCAAGAGACACCATATTCCCAGCACTTGAAGGAGTTGTGAAACCTTCCGTACAAACATGGCAAACTGAGTACGAGTGTTGGGCCTTGGGTCACAACTGTTGGTATTGCATGTCAGCCTGAAAACAGCACATTAGATTAACCCTGACTCACTCTGCCTGAAACAGGCTCTATATCTAAAGTTAGCTGGGCTAGCTGTCAGCTGTTTACCAAACACTTGTATTCACTCAAGTCCAGAGGCTTGGCTGTGGCACCACACTCACACCTGCAGTTTTAGAGGCAAATTACCTCACGAGTCAGGTGAAAATTTGCATTGCCTTATAAGCAAAAAGCTTATTCCACACAGGAAGCCAAGGTGGATTCTTACATTTGTGTTTAAGGTATTGGAGATCACAGGTCTTTGTTTGGGACAAAATTACCTGCTTCCTCTTATCTTAATTCAAATAAATGAAGTGTAAAACTTGACTGAACTACAAATGGAAAAAACTCCAAGGAATAATTCAGTGCCTCTTCCCCTGAAATAGGTTAGTTTTGCTACCAAACATTTACATCAAACAATCAGAAGGTGAGACATGACTAAGATTTCTCTTATGCTTAGAATCGCCAGGCATTTATTAGCACATTTTGGGGTTGGTGTGGATAATATAAATACACCATTATATTCATTACAAGAAAAACAATTAATAAACACTGTTCTATATAGGTTGTAACACAGATGGGCCCAATAAGACACACATCTAGTAGGGCCCATAATGTTTAACACACTCATTCTTTCCAGCAAACCTCCTCTTGCCAGTTCTGTTAACTTTGACATTTAAGATGCCTGTCATTCATAGCAGGTCACTGCTTCATAAGGAGTTCACTTTAAAAGACTCTACTACACCACTGTGGGAAAAACACCATCATGCCATGAACAGAAGCCATCATGACCCAGAGCTGTGTTTCAGACTAACTATATTTAACATATTACATTACTGTACTTATATTATTCTGATTTGTTTCACTCCTCTGTTAAGTCCTAATTTGGACTTTTACCATCATAGTTAGTTATAATGGTGCTATAGTTACAGGAATTCTCTGCTTTTCCAAGATTCCACAAATGACTCTTGCAGGGGCATTAATGCAATACTGATTATCATACTAAAGCACAAATGATAACAGCAGGTCCACAGAGTTCTTCCAGACATTTAGACTTAGTTCATGTAGGTCTATATTATTTCTAAAAAAGTCTAGAGCGTTCTAAACAACAAGTGCTTATAAACCTCATTGATGATTCTAGGATATAGCTTGTAAACATTTGTGATATTAAAGGACCAATGCCAAACTATAAAGTCGGATTTCTCTTAAGTAGGTGTGTCAACGTTTATATATTAATGCCTATATGAAGATCATATGAAAACATTTGGTGTTTTATTAAGTTGCATCGTTTCTGTTGGTTTCCAACTATTTTTTTAATAATGCAACTAACATGCAGTAAAGGAAGACTTACAAAAAAAAAAAATCTTGGAAAATGCTAGTACACATCTATGGCAACTTCCACCATGCAAAATTGCTTTAACACAGATCTTGCTGTATTTGACACTCTAACCACAATGCCACAACAAATCATACTGTTGTCAAGGCCTGTAAGTAAGTTGTACATAATTTATTAAAGTGTTGTGAATGAAACATCATAAATGAGTTAAGTATCTTAAATAAAGTGATTAACCTATTTCTCAGTCTGTGTATGTAATCTAACCCTTCTAACATTATGCAATGGCATTTGACACTATCAGTGCAACTCTATTTGGAAACGTACTGGTCCTAGCCTACTAGGTATGGGTCTGGCCACTATTTTTGAGAGAGATCGTAAATGCATATACACATTAATAATTATTTACACGTTATCCCCAGTGTCAGAGAGGGCACCGCACTCTCACGTACTAATGAGGAAAACTGATTTACAACTTCATATGCTACCGCGTGTGGCCTGTTCGCCTACACCGGCGGGGAACAGAGCGGCGAAATCAGGATAAAAGACTTGTGCATATAATAGCGCATGGATTTCGTTTAATTTTGCGATTAAAATACACGGGTACTCGGACGCCGTGTTAAATCTGTTAAAAATACCCTCGGCTGCCCCACTGCCCTATTTGCCCACCCATATATGGAAACATTGACATTGGGGTTCAGTATTTGGCAAGTTGCAGGCAGCTGCCATCCATCACGCCTGCGCATCAAACCTACCACTCATTCATGATGAGAAAGCTGAAGACACACAATTTAACATTTCTAAACATTTCCAAAGAACCCAACCCACTAACACACACGACATGTCCATCTGATGTCAACATCAACTAGAACATATCCTCTCCACCAGTTTCTGAATCACCATTGTGTACTGTATGAATCACAATGTATCGGCCGCAAGCCCGCATGTGGATTCGGTCGAATGCACGGCTAAACAAAACAAAACAAACTACTAGAAAAACGACATTAAAATTGGAAACGCAATTCTCAAGTCACACCCCGTTATCTGAAGCCTTGTTATTGCCAGGAAAATGCTTCAATGCGTCAAATGCAATCTCCCACCATTGACCATTCGTCTTTGTCTAAGTATCCAGCCAGTGCCTTTTAGGTCGGATAGAGAAAAGGAAAAGTCCTTTCATGTATAGCACAAAGACAATGTATAGCACGTCCAACTTCGCAAACAGAATCACAACCCAGAGAATTGCCAAAGAGAAGACACTGCTTGGTACGATACGGTTTCAGTGAAATATTGCCACATACAGCAACAAACAGGCGAACACTCACCTTCTGGATTCTTTTCAACGCCATTGCTGGTTTAATTAGATCTGGCAAGGGAATAACATACAGCTGATTTAAACAGCTAGAAAATGATGACTGATTTGACGGAGAATTATATATTGCCAAATCCTTATGTGTAGCCTTCTGTAACGTCTAGACAAATTCAATAAAATGAATGTTGTGAATACTCTCCGATTTCTCAAATTTGGACTCCCTTTGCTGACTTCACTGACAGCTTCCAGTAAGCTACTGCTACCAGAGAGCAATACTGTAAAATCGCGATACTTCCTCAGAGTAGGCCCTTGGCAAACAGTTGCATCATGGGGGTTGTAGTCTTCCTGCTCAGTGCAGAAAACTTAATATTAACTACATAATATTGAGCGCTCGCAGGAAATCCATAGCCACAATGTTCGAATTATAATGTGCCTGTTTTGTGGTTTGGTTTGTTTTGTTTTGCATTATGGCATGTACCCCACTTTGTATTCATTGATAGATTGTATTGCAGTTCTGAAGGTAACCCAGAATAAACCGGGCGGACATCTAATTATTCACAATTGACATTATTTAATGCACCATATGAAATATTGAGATACCTCATCAATAATACCAAAGTTTGATTAATGTGCACAGTGATAAACGTCTGGTGGGCTACACTGGACAATATTGTTAAACCAATTGCAATTTTAAACGCAATAAATAGGCTAGTCCCGTCTGAGTGTTCGGGCTTTGGCCACAGGATGACGCTGTCTGATCAATGATAGTAAAATGTAAGCCTTGGTGAAAAATCACACTCTGACAACCAGCAGAGCGCTCCAACTGACCTGAAATCAAGATATTCCTTCTTGCAAAACGAGGGCCTGTTCTTGCACAACAAACACTTACTTGACATTTGTCATTTAGCTTAATTTGAGTTACCCAATCAAATTTTATACGATGGTCATTGTATCTGGAATATTACATTTAATGGCATAAATCTAGTTCATTCATTTATAAATCTATTTCATTTTTAGATTTAGAAAAACATACGTTATTTATCCAGAGGGAAATCAGTGAGTCATCAGTGCTTTTTCACTCATTCGAAAAATAAAATATTATGTGTGAAAGTGTGCATGCACATATACCCTCTACTGTCCATTTAAAATCACCTACATTATTTTTTATCAGGATTATTATGTAATGACATTATTCTGTGATGAAGCAATATAACAGTGAGTAGTTTACTTATACACAAATAGGCTGGCTCAGTCTGACTGTTTTTTCTCTAAACAACGTCCTTTCATTTGTTAATAGTTACAAAAACATTCAAAATGTATGTTTGTTCTGTAAAGGCAGAGAGCAAATTGACCTAAAAATAAAATGTAAACAGAGTCAATGAAAAAAGAAGTCAATGTCTATGAAAAAAATTAAAATAACCTTTCGCTCACGTAATCCAAGATAAGACACCCTCTGAGTTGGATCCAATCATGTTGCATTGTAAGGGGTGGACTGAGTGTTCTTCTCTACTTCATATATCAAGTTAAACTGTTCTGTGTTTAGCCACGGTGTATGTTACCATTCAAACACACACGCACGCTTCAACCTGAGGGTAACTCACAATCACAGTGAACTTTACTGAACCACACACTGATCCAGCCCACGAGTTGCCCTTTTTTTTTTTTTAACTTTCTTTTTGAGACAGTGGTGTCACATTGTGGATTGTTCCTTTACACAAACAGGCAGGTCAACTTAACTTGCGTGAAACACAATAAATGTTTAAATTCTGACACAAAGGATTTTTGTTTTTATGACAAAGAAAAACCTTTATTGAATAGCTATCAAGGATGCCTTCATCTAAAGATGCAGTGTTAAGCATTCCATACAATATGAGACACTAATTCAACAAGTTGAATTCCTCTTGAAATAATTCACCTACTAAATGTTCCATCAACCCCCCCCCCCCCCCCCCCCCCAAATGTCTTTATTTCATTTCCTGCACATTCTGGTGTTCAGCTGTTTTAACTTTTCATGACTCCTCAGTTTCTGGCATAAATGACCCATAAGATATTTGTCAGGGAGAAAAAGTGCGATGGGGCCTGTTTTATATTTCATTATCCATTTAGCCTTGTTGACCACCACGTCCACAGACCCGGGGATTGTGCCGTCGATAACTAATCATTGTTGGGGCCGTATTCATGTGTGAGTCAGCTGTGTGCTCCGATTTCTGCCCGGCCTTGTCTTCCAAAACCCCTCATGAGTTTCCCTTTATATGTCTTAAACAAGGAGGGAAAAAAGAGATGCCATTATTTTAGTGAGGGCCCATGAATGGCTGGCTGTGTTCATTCTTCTTAAATGGCTGATTCAATGTCAGGTTGAGGATCCTCTCATCAATGTGACACTGAGAAGGACCATTTTCCTTTGGAAACCTAGGAGATTCCTGCAGATAATATCTTATTGTTTGCTCATCTCTGCGCTGTGAATGACCCCCACTGTCCTGCGGGCTTGCCTGTAATCAGATTCAGCTTGAAGTGGAGATAGCAGGTCGGGCTTGCAACACAAGGGGAAACTCGTGCACTTGAGTCTGCCTGGTCAGAGAGGTATTTTCTCAGCAGTGTGGGCCATTCTCTCCCATACAGAGCGCGACTCTATCAGTCTTTCGTCCACTGCTTTACCAGCCCTGCTGCCCTTCTGAATTAACACTCTCTGTAACATCATGGTTTTAAATCATCAGGCATCCAAACAAATACTGTCAACACCATGTCAGCAAAGCATTACAATTACAATTTCCTATACATTTTGGAAATGTTTTGCTTGTATATCCGCATCCGAGACTTGTGAATGGCCACCTTACACGTAACAGCACACCACGTCTCTCTCTGTCTCTCTGCGCTGTTTCCCAGTGCGGTTTGGACCAGTGGGCTTTTCCTACTGATGTGGCTTGACCCTGTTGGTTCTCCAGGCACAGAGAGAGAGAGAGAGAGAGAGAGAGATAGAGAGAGAGAGAGAGAGAGAAGAGTGTGCTGGCTGGTGGGGGAAGAGGTGCAGTATATTTTCAGAAGGCCTCTCACAGAATCACTCCGTTCTTGGGTTACTCGCTTGGACCGCTCCAGAGTATTTTCGGGTGTCCACTTTCACCCAGCCCTGCTCCTTGGGGTGCCCCCAGGACCGGGTGTGATGTATGGGTGTCAGTGCCGGCGCTGGTGGATGGGGGGGGTGTTATGGGAGGGGTCGTCGGACCTCTCTCACACTATAGACAATTGAATGTAGCGCTGTAACATGAGTGCAAAGGACTGTGGGAGTGATTTGCCAGGGGGCAAAGCATGGCCTGGGAGGGCTAGTCTCCAGTGACATGGCTTGGCTTAGGGACTTAGAGCCTCACCCAAACAATGCGAGTGAATGTGTGTGTGTGTGTGTGTGTGTGTGTGTGTGTGTGTGTGTGTGTGTGTGTGTGTGTGTGTGTGTGTGTGTGTGTGTGTGTGGGTGTGTGTGTGTCTGTGTGTGTTCCTAGTTAGAGAAGTGGAGGAGGGGGATTGCAAATCCTTGAACCCAAAATCAAACACAGCTAATAATATCTCCTTTCGCCCCTCTCTTCACCACAATGTGAGCCAGCCCAGAACTCTTATAAACAGTTCATCTTGGAGATACCACAGGTCACTGGCCTTTGCCATGCTCGGGATCAGCTCAGCTCAGCTCAACTCAGCCGTACTCGGCCGCTCACTCATAAAGCCTTACAGTCACTGTCTGTGGCCTCCGCCATCATTCAAAATCTTCCCTGACCGCATCCTGCTGCGTCAACCACACAATGACATTAATTTGGCCAGTAAAATCCTCCCCCCACCCTGACCAACAGAGAGGGTTTTCTTACGCCTCCTGAGCGCTTCACACATGTTTACAGTCAGCACCAATGAGGCCTGCTGATGTGTCCAAATTATCCAATTAAAGTGCATACTTTGGCCAGGGCAGCCTGTCTGCCCTCCCTCCCCGCTCTGCTCCTCTCCTCTCCTCTCCCCCTCCCCTCCCCTCCACCCCAGCGGCCATACACTGGAGGCTCTCCTCTGCCCTTTTGCACTGCGAGCCCTCTGGACGAATCCCAGTGGGTGAGACGCTGCTCTTTTGTCTGCTCACACAGAGAGATATTTGTACACGGCCCTAGCATCAATGTGCTTGATTTAATTATACACTCACAACAGTGCGCAGCCAATTCGGGTGTTTACAGTGTGGTCAGCGACTGCGACTCGCACAATCGCTGAGCTGTCTCTGGGCCTCGAGCCTGATGAAAAGGGGGTATTATCTGAAGTGCAATCAGCCTTTCATGGCCCATTTCCTTGAGTCTGATTTCATTTTGTTTGTCAATCGCTTTTTTTCCCCTCCTCCTCCTTTCTGCACACGGGGCAGCCGATGGCCGTTTCACCCCGGGCGGAAGTAGCTCTGGTCAGGTCTGTACGCCCCCACCCGCCATGTCGAACACGGTAGGAGAGTTGTTTAGTTTGGCAGCTCTCATTTTGTTGTGAGTCTGAGTGTGTGGTGTGAGTGAGTGGTGTGAATATCCTTTTTCCTGAAACTGATGTAATGTGCTTCAATTACATATTTTCACATGTGAGGTGGTTTTCACAAGCTGTGTGCTTCCACTGTCCTAAATAATTAGGCCTGACGAAAAGTAAGCTGCCGAAAACTGAGTTGCTAATTAATGTGCAGTACACTGATGTCTGATAAACAAGTCATTAAGGAAATAAATGTTTGTAAACAGACTATTACAAAAGCCAGACAGTCTGCAGACTCAATCAACACCCACTACTTTGTAATTACTTACAAGTGTGACTTGACCATTAATATCCCTCTTGGCTTTCCAGCGCATTCCATCCTCACTGGCACCACATCTAGAAACTAAAACAGGGGAAGTTGGGGGGGGGGGGGGGGTGTTGCCTTTGCAAAATCCTCCCCATGCCTTTAAATCCTCCCCATGCCTTTAAATCCTCCCCATGCCTTTAAATTACTCTTAGGGCCCCAGTGACCAGCTGAGAGCAGTCTGCCCTCCGGTGACCCCTCAGCCCCAAAGGGTCAGACGGTCATATCGTATGAACGCGTCTCTCATGTCTCTCTTACATGCCCCGTAGGAGGCCACAGCAGTCCTGACGGCCCTCTTTGCAACAGGCTGCCAGACGGCCACGCGCTAAGCACACAGACATGGGAAGGGGCTGAAGCTCGCTGAGCATCCAAAACACTCCAGCCATGTGGAAAATGAGAGCGACAAACAATCAATCAAAAAAAATTAATAGCACATGTAGTCGATCGTTACATTTTTTTCTCCATTTAATGAGGGGCAGGTCGCCACATAGCAGCATTCCTCGCTGACGTGACAGCCTAAAACCAGGGAACAAGCGATGAGTTGTGAGCAGGGAAAGACTTCAGCCTGTCAGAGACAAGAGAGGTTTTCTCTGCATGTCCTTCTGAGACTCCAACCTTCAGCCTATGATCCAGTAGACAAATCTCCCACCACAATATGCCATCCTATACCCAGCCATGTTCTCTCTTAGCAGTTGTACACTAGCCTGGATCTGCATTAACATTAAATGCATATATTGTGATTCCTAAACAGGAAACTGAACTGAGATGTCGTGAGGAAACTGAAAGAACACCTGTAAAAGAATAACTGAAGTCACAATCTGCAGTGCTCGACACTAGCATTTTGAATACATTTAAAGTGGAATTTCCCTGCTATTGATATCAAACCCATTGTGCGCTGAAGAAAACAAAGTTCATGCACCTCTTTGCTTTCATGTTGTTAATTTTGTTCCGTTTTCATTTCCAGTTGTCAGTTACATCCACCACATAAACCATCTCCTTTTACGCAACTTTCCCCTTCAAATAGCCTTCAAATGTATTCAGAGAGTTGTTCATTTCATGCACTGTGTTAAACTGAGTGTAAAAGAACAAGAGGACAGAAATGTAAGAGGACAGAAATGTAATCATTTGGTCACACGGAATGCTAGTAGTAACTTTATACTCCTACCAGACCAAATTTCTTATTCATAATAACATTAGTTGTTTACATGCATGTGCAATCTCCCCTAACCCCCCCCCACCACCACCACCAACACCACCACCACCAACACCCCCACAAAAAACAACCAAACCTCCCACCCTCTGCCCAAGCAGATGTAAAGACTAGTATGAGCTCATTCGGAAACAGGCAGATTCTCCAGACTCACACCCCCAGCCCACCCCCACCCCCACCCCCACCTCTCTCTTCTCTCATAAGGGGGAGGCTTTAATGAACTGGCAGGATCGATAAGGTGCTGACAGGTGGGTTACTGTAGCATGACAGTCTGGCCCACCTTGCCACTCCCCTGTCTCTCTCACACAGTTAAGCCCCCCTGCTTTATTTAGCCTTGTGCTAGCCTGAATGACAAAAGAACCACAGAGATGAGGTGAATGATAACAGGCAGGGATATGCCTGAGAGAGGAGGAGGAGGAGGAGGAAGAGAAGGAGGTGTGTGCGTGTGTGTATGTATGTGTGTGTGCCGTGGTGTCTGTAGCACACGGCCCAACAATCTCCTCTCTCGCGCATGTGGTTGGAGCCGCGATCGCTTTCGCTTGAGAGCACAGAAATAACACAGCATTGCAGTGCGAGGCTTTTGTTGTCGGCACACTGGCCCTGGACGCTTGCCAGACCGGCAGAGAAAGTCATACTGGACGGTGTTGTGAGTGTCATGAAAAGCTATGTGTCCATTCTGTGCAAGGGAGACAATTGCAGAAGGACATTTGGTGGAATACGTACACTGTACACCATTGAGCGGGATGGCAATCGGCAGGCCAGACAAAGTGGAGAGAAAACAGAGCCATATCTGAGCGCAGTAGCTTAACACCAAGCTACGTACAGTACAGTAACACCAGAGGGACAACAGTCGGCGATTTCCTCGTCAATTCACCAACTTTCAAATAACAATGAACCCAACAATGAAAAGAACGAGCTGAAGAGAACAAGAATAGGGATGCTGTTTATATGTTCGAGTTAATGGACAGCTCTGCAAGGCGTGCTGGAAACAGTGCAAGGTCTGTTCCAGCCATCTTTGATCTATTAGCATCCCGGTGGGCAGCACATCTTCCGAGCTGCCAACCCAGTCCAGCTGGAGTGTTGGAGAGAAGCTGGCCCAGCCGAGTGTACTGGGTCCCATTTACATTTAATTACAGGATGAGATACTTTCAACTAAAGCGACCTAAAGATGCAGTCCACGGTTCTAATCCACTTTTTGTCAAATTCAGCGAATTGCTCCTCACAGTCTTCTAGCTGTCCGTTCTATGTGTGTGCTCCAAAAAAAACTCTGGTGTTTGTACACAGTCCTGGCTCTGTACATGAGAAACGAAACAAAGTGGCTCGGACCGAGCCATACACTGTTCCAGCCAATCAACACGGAAGGAAGGCCTTTGATCGGCTGTTGAGCTGAAATATCAACAACCTTTTGCCAGAACCGTGTACTGTACCTTTAACAGTGAGGAAGTTTACAGTATAAACCGAAAAGATGCCATAAAACCATCATCTGAGTGTCAAGTGCATTACAAGTTCAGCATTCACAGGATGTGAGGATGTGAGTGTGCAGCTCAGACAGGAACTGATTTGGGCTCGACTTGACTCTGATGAGACATAATATAATTAAAACATGTGACAAAGGCCAATCTATGACGATTAACTTAAGTAGCAATAAGAGCCATGTTGCTAAAAGAGCTGATTGTGTAAGAAAGAGTGCTGATGGTTAGTCATGCTTTGGGCCTGACAACTTAATCCTATCAGAATGGATACAGCAACCCCTCCTCCGTGCATTTGATACCTTGTGATGCTATGCTAGCTGCTCAAACATCCATGGCCTGGAGGGATGGGCCCTCTGTAAAAAGTGGCATTGTTAGCTTTAACAGTTATCGAAGTGCACTGTGTACTGTTTAATTGACTTAATGGGCTCGACGTCGAGGGAGGAGGATGATTTAGTAGCAGGGGTCCAGGCCTAATAACTTCTCATTTCCTGCCTTTTTACGCAATGTAGATGGGCGAGTGCCAGAGATCTCTGACATATGGGGCCACTTTATGAATGCGGGCGCTCCTCAGTGGAAACCATCAACAAGCTTCTGACTTATTTACTTTAGTGGGGAAAAGGGAGGGGAGGCTTCGTTAGCTTTTACGGTAATTACCCCATGACTCGCAATTTTCCATTTTCTTGAACTAGTGTAAAGAGTTTTTGCTAACTGTGTGTGTGTGTGTGTGTGTGTGTGTGTGTGTGTGTGTGTGTGTGTGTGTGTGTGTGTGTGTGTGTGTGTGTGTACTAGCAGCTGTTCTTCTGCATGTTTTTCACATACGTGTAAAAATGGTTCCTGTGTAAATATTAATTACCTCACCAACACAACAATCTTACCTGGCATTGTAATTTGTTAAAATTTGAGGTGCAAAATGTACAGCACAGTGTGTCAACATATTAGGATAAATATTTATTTTTTGTGTGATTTTAGAACAGAGGATTTCACAGAAATGGAGGTGGGGGCATTATGGCGAGGCAACATTTATTAAAATACATTTACACATTCCACTGCAGACTGTTGAACACAATACAAAATAGTATTTACTTTAGAGGCACCATATGCAGTTCTAGAAGAATCCAGACGTTTGCTGGATGGGGAAAGAAGTATGCTCCTGATGGGGATGCAGGCTGATTTAAACAGGGCCACTGGGAACACTTTTAGCACCTTTCTGTCAAATAAAGAGCCCCATTGTGCCTAACGGGATTACATCAGCATGTTCGTCAGGGAGACTATTGTAGCAGCAATTAGACCATTTGCCCCCCACCCCCAGCCAACCCCCAGCCCCTGTACCCCCACCTCTCCCACCTCTCCCTGGCTCAAAGACACTGGGCATGCCCCTGTTGGCTGAGACAGGAGAGGCTTGTCAGAGCTTGCTGGTTGTTGATGAGCAGAAGTGGAAGTGCAGGGCCGTATCATATGACACGACTGCTTTATATCCCACCCTCTTTCAATATGCACTGAAACGACAATGAGAAAAGAGAGAGAGAGAGAGAGAGAGAGAGAAAGAGAGAGAGAGGGGGGGGGGGGTTGGGGTACTATAGAGCCAGACTATGACTAAAACCAAAAGTACTCCATCAGGTTGCATGAAATTCTCTTCTGTTTGCCTAGCTGCTTAGTGCTCAGTCCAGCTCACCAAACTCCCCTGCAGCCTCTGGTGATGGGGCTGGCCAGTGTGTCCAAAAGAGGGGTGGATTGACATGAGTATTAACTAACAAGGGTCTCGTCTGACTCCGTTGTTATCACAGCTAGAGCATTAGCAAAGGGTCTCTCTCTCTCTCTCTCTCTCTCTCTCTCTCTTTCTCTCTCTCTCTCTCCAGCTGTTTGGATTCAATGACATATCTTTCGGGGCTTTCCCCCCCTGCGTTGGGCTTCCTCAAGGAACAAAGAAGGGATTTCCTCTCTGACAGACAAACAGTGGCAGCGCCACACAAATTGCAGCAACAGCAACAGCAGCACCAGCCCACCAAGTGCACTGGGCAAACACTGGCACTGTGTCTCAACACGCTCAGTGGCAGCACAGCGGCGAGTGCAGGAACACACATCGCACTGATGAGAAAGATGCAGGCCTTACAGTGTGGTACAATTTCCATCCAACTTTTGAATGCAAATTTTGACCCAATCAAATAGGAAATCCAGAGTGGAAACGCTTGAAATTCACATTAAGTCTTAGAAAGTCGAGTAAGAAATCAATTCGCTAGAGAGAGGGGTGGATTAACTCACGATTTGGATAAGGTATAATGCGACTAAGGTTGATGGAAACCTTATTCATATTAATATTGTTGAGATTTGATCACGTGTTTGCCCTGACCACATCAGGTTTTGACCCTACGGCTATCACAACTCCTCGCTTGCCCAGGAGAGTGTCCATTTTTTATTCGCATTTTAATTCGGAAATGTGCATTTAGCGGAATTTTCATGCATGCGCTTAAAAATGTTAATGAGTTGGATGGAAACCCAGTTACTTGCACTTTTTTTCTTCTTCAGTGAAACAGAAAAACAGATGAGCAGTAAAATGTGTCTTATTCTGAGTTTGAACATGCTCTGTTAAATTGTGTCTTATTCTGAGTTCGAACATGCTCTGTTAAATTGTGTCTTATTCTGAGTTCAAACATGCTCTGGTAAAATATGTCTTATTCTGAGTTCGAACATGCTCTGTTGGCACAGGGACTCGTCTCTTTGTCAAGCGACTGTAACCATCACAACCTGAGAGTGCTAAATGGCTGCAGTCCCCTTGAAGCACTCTGTTCCAGCTGGATCTCCTGGCGTCTGCCTAATGTGCTTTTCAAGACCTTTCTGCAGGCTCTCTCTCTCTCTCTCTCTCTCTCTCTCCCTCTCCCTCTCTGTTCTCTCGCACCACACGGGAGAACGGGCCATGGAAACAGTGCTCGCTGGCCTCTGTTCCTTTCACACTGATGTCTCTTATGATGTCCCTCCCATTGAAAAAAGTGGGAGGGAACATACTGTATAAAGGCTCAGGTACCATCTGAGGTGTGCAATAATATAGCAGTATGTAGCTGCAAGTGTTAACAACAACAACAACAATAATAATAATAATTGCAGAAACACCTAGAAGGTACATGATTCATAGAAATGACATCATACTTTTTCTGAAAGAAACAGTATTCCAGTGGCAGACTTGTGCCGATTGCTTTTCAGGTGCAGGTTGTGCCTTTTAGACGGCTCTCTCTGTCCTGAGAATAATTGGGCAGGGGCATGAATGGCACAAGGACAGAAAAAAAAAAAAACTTTATTTATGGATAAAAGAAATGGCTGCTCTATTGACTGTGCCCTTGAACCGCAGAATGGGTGGAATGAGGCTTTTGTGCTTTATTTAATATTAACAACAAAAGAGCAAGATCCCTTTTTGCTCCGGCAATCAGCCACAAGTCCAAAGGACAGCAAGGCAGCATTGTGTGCAGGGACTCTATCCCGTAGTCTGGTCGTGGTGTATGCATACAGGGGGGAGATGCTTCAACATGTCATAAAGGTGCTCTCATGTTCTTTGCTGGGACTGTATGTCTGCTACATACTGGAATTAAGCAACAGCATTTTCCCCTGGATGTTGCTGTTAATGACAAGATGATGAGAGTAATAATCATAATAATCGACCAAAAAAGGATCGTAAACACATGATGTCAAAGTTTCTGTCCTATCTGTGTTGGAGAGGGTGTTTGTGCTAAAGTCAATAATGTAATGTCAAGTGAGTGTGTGTGTGTGTGTGTATCATTGAGTCGTTGCTGTATGTGCATCCATGAGTTCCTCTGTGTATATCTACATTTGTAAATCTGTGGGAATGTGAGTGTGTATAAGAAGTGTGTTTGTGTGTGTGTGTGTTTATGTCTGAGAGATGGGGAGGCAGAGAAAATGAGCGAAAAGGAGAGAGAGAGAGAGAGAGAGAGAGAGAGAGAGAGAGAGAGAGGCAGCTGAGAGGTAGATGGTAGCCGCTGTCCATCCTGTCGAACAATAAACAGTTTGTTTCCCAGGAGCAGCCCTTCATGTTCCTGTTGTTTGCCGTGTCGCCGCACACTGGGAAACATCCCGGACTCTATTGTCTCCGGGGTCAGAGGTCACAGGATGCTCCCAAAGAACTCAAAAGGGGGAGGTGAGAGGTTGGATGCAAGTCATGATAAAGAGGCCTGTCCACCCTCCTAGAGGGAAGAGAGAAAAAAACACATTAAAATGTATTCTTTCTGTTCCCCTGTCTTTTTCTTTCGTTTTCATTCATTATCAGACTTGCTGTTCTTTCAAGGGCCTGGCAAAGGGGGTCTGAAAGAGGGCCAACTGACACAATGGATCGACTCACCGGCTCATAATAAACTTCCTGATTGCCTGTAGTCCATTCCCTCCCGTCTGTATGGAGCACTTTTTCCCCCCCAACTTGGCTCCGCTTTGTGTGTCTTTATTATGTCTCGTGGTATGATTTTGCTCATAAAGGCATACCTGTGCTTTCCCACAGGCCTAGTAAACGGTGCTGAGATTCGACCTGGACACTGAGAGGCAGTTTGGTGGAGGGTGGGGGGGTTGGGCTTACTGTAACAAAACTCGTCTGAGCACTACTGCTTGTGTACTACTGCTCAAGTATAGTACTGAGGGTTAAAAACCAGACAACCCATCATGGCTATTTATATTCTGTGTCAATGGTTGATTTATGGCAGTATGAAAACAATTCATGCTTTAGTACTTGAAATTTGAGTAGGCCGGCAAGCCTGTCTGCAACAGTTGTATTTTATGACTACTATAAACTCCACAGTGTTGGTATTATTGATGACTAGATAAGCCATCTCTTTTAAACAGAGGTGTTCAGAAAAGACTTACAAGGTCTAACGCAGGTCACTCACAAATCCACATTCTGTTTATGACCATATAGACATATTTTACACTCCACTATGTAGTTTGACATGGCATTTAGGATGTCAGCCCGATGCCTTTGACAAACCCTACACCTTTGAAAACAACCCTACCTCTGTGGCGTGAGCATCAATGACACACAGACCCTCCTTCTGAAGTTCTCCAACTTTTACCTCTGACATTAAAACAATAGGCACTTATTTAATAGATGTGCATTGCATTTTATTATGCGCTACAAAGAAGGCGTAAAGCTATTTTGATTACTAGGGCACATTCATTTGGTAATTTCAATAACATGCACACCAACCGAAGAGCCTTCGAGGGCAGACCTTCACCTCATTTGGGTGTGTCTGACCAAAAAGGTGGGTGTGTCATGTAAATTGTTTTGAGGAAGGCGTTCTGCCACCTCCCCCTTTGAAATGTAACCTGCATCTTGATTTTCAACATCTGGCAGGCGCATCTACTCTAATCTCTACACAGTTTGACATAAAACAGCATAACGTTGACCACCGAGTTACTAAATTGAGCTGTCATTTAAAGTAACACTATGTTACAATTTGATACTTTTTGAGGTATGGTTTTATAGGCAACTAGTTTTGGTACCAGCTTCAAATTAATTTTTATGGTCATGTGAAGGACAGATAAACACCATCCAGGATAAGCCCTATGTTCCTGGCTGGAACACCCTGCAAAGAATGGAAGAAAAGCTTTCACAGCATCACATTGCCAGCTATACTGCCAAAAGACACCAGTTATTGTGTTGGCAAGCTTCTATCAGGGTCAACTGGGCTGTTGGTGGTGTTTGCAAGGTTTTTGCATGCCTTTTAGGTAGTAAGCTTGCTAGTTTTGGAACAGAACTCCTTATTGCTGCTTTATGTTACCAAATGGTTACCCAGGCAACTAGCTCTAATGCGGCACAGACAGTGGAAAAAAATATGACCTAAACGGTCCTGAACTCATCTGATTGTTTCTAAAGTTTCTTAATATTATTTGAATTTTAGCTTGGTTCATTCGCCATTTGACTCACTTTACTCTGGATATATGGAATATTACCTGTGTTTCATGGACTTCTTTGCTGTTTCCTGAAAAAGATTAAATTATCACCTCATTTAAAGAATTGTTGTTGTGTGATCAATACTTTTCTCTCATCTTTCTGTTGAAGTGTGCCATTAAAGTGTTTTGCTGTTTTGCAAGAAATACCTGAATATTTGTGGTTTATTGATTGTTTATCGCCCATACCGCACAACATCCTATAACAGCGTACATGCAAATAACAATTCTTCTCCACTCCTCCCTTCGATGTTGTGCCATTTGCACGTGATCATCACGTCACATATGTACCGCACAGCTCGTTGTCCTTTCAAAATGGGGCCCAACGACTCTCTCCGTCTCTGTATGTCACTTCCACCGCGTGCATTGAGGTGTCACTCAAGGCTATTGTACGGAGACGGTGGGGGCTTGGGGCCTTGAATGCAAGGAGCAACGCTCGTGAGGGGCAGCCCTGCGGACACAATGGCAGACTGAGGCCTCGGCGTGGGGGTTGTGCGAGTCCCTCTCTATGGGCGAGCCCTACTGCCTCGCTCTGATTGTGCGGGGCCTGCAGGTGAGGAGCAAGGCGGAGGGGGAATGTGGCCTGAGAGTGCCTTATTTTCCCAGCACGGCGACACATCTCTGCTTTTTGAGTATTGCTGTGTTGTGTTATTCTCGAATACACAGTGGTCCAGGCATCTCGGCCTAGACCTCGGTTTGTTTCACTGACCAAAAGTACACTGCAACGTAAAATTTGGAGGTTTGAAACACAGGTGGTATATAGGTTGAGGAAATGTTTGAACAAGATAAAACCCGTCGTCTTTAGGTTCTAGCTTTATTTATTTTAGATATTTTGGATTAAACATTAAATGAAAGATATAGATTTACTGTTTAGAAGGAGTGCATTTACACCAGTGGGTTTTTTGAAGTACAACTAAAAGGCTTACGATTTACTCACAAGGAAGTTAAGGGTTTATTTGTCAAAAAATGTATTACGCATCACATCATCAATAACTGGTTTAAGAGAGCTAGTAGGAATTTCATTTGGAGGGTGTGTCTTCAGTCATGTTTTGTTTTCTCATAACTGAGCTGACATTTATTTACAGTACATAGACACAGTTCTCCCCCTCGCATTCTAAATCCCATCCCTTAAAACCACAAAATGAATACCAAACAACTCTATTGCAGTTACCGCAATGTGATCATCTTTCAAAACACAGAAAAATGTTAAGACATAATTTGCTGTGATAAACAGTGAAAATTCCATCTGAACTACAACACCGTGGTTGATTTATATTGTCCACAATTAAATAAGTATTTTTTTCCCCAAGTGCATCCATACTCTAACCCCCCCCCCCCCATTTTCCACAGTAAAACTAAAGAGATTTAGAGCGTCCAATCCATCCATATAATTTATCCCTCATGAAGGCTTGTCTGCATTCTCTTCTCTGGATATTCTCAAAGATGCATCTATCTTCTTTATGAGGCCCAGACTGGCCTATTAATCCAGATGGGTGATGGGTAAAGACACCGGCAGCCTTCTGTGTGGGCAGGCAGACCTTTGGTCCCCTTTTATTCTGTGGGTCATCTAAAGCATTGCCCTGATTTGTACAGTTTAACCTGTCATAGGTGTGTGTGTGTGTGTGTGTGTATACGAGAGCATCCCAGTAGAGAGACGGAGAGACGGACAGACATGTTCTCACCAGGAGTTTGAGCCTGTGAAAAGGAAAAGAACAATTGTTTCCACTAACTGGAAGCTCACTGTTACATTCCAAGTTCAACACCTGACGTTGAGCACTTTTTTTTCTTAATGAGTTAAAAGTATTGTAGGCAATTAATTTAGAAGCATGTTATGAAGCTTGTTATATTTCTTGAAATTTCTTGTTATATTTCCCGACGGCAATGAATAAATGAAATGCTCTGACACTAAAAACAAAAACATCTGTCATTTGTTAAAAAAAAGCATTTCATTTGACCTGCATGAAATGATTGGATGGCCTCCTGCGTGTCTACCTACCTACCTACCTATCTGCACGCACTCTGCCTGTGCACTCATTGCGTGGGACCAGTCATCCAAAGGCTTGGCAGCAGACATCTTGCTAAAGCTAATGCACTAGTCACACAAGAATGGCAGAGAAAGGGCATCCAAAATGTCCAATTCCAACCAAGTACATACAACAGCTTGCGCTATTAAACAAAACAATAAAAGAAAGACAGAAGTGGGAAAGACCAACACCAAAAAGAGGTTGGACAAAGCAAGAGGTCAAACCAGAATCAACATCTGTATGGCTTTTTAACAATAATATAATAAATATATATATAAATATTATTGTTTTACAGAATGCGCACGGAATAGACAGGTATTGGGAAGCGGAGAACAGACTGTTCTGTAAAACCGTGCTGTGCTGTGGACAAGCATTGTGTAGAGTAGATTTGGAAGGTCAGTGTCTTCTGTACCTCAGTGTAGGAATTGTACCATTTTTTAAAGCCCCTGGATGACGAGGGTGCGACGAGAGCCTTGATGAATAGGCTTGCTCCTCTAGGGCCTGAACGCCCTTGGTTGCTGTATTTCTGTTGGAAAGGTAATTATCTTGTTTGTTTTGGTTTGGGGAATTTGTTATTTTCCTGAACTATGTAGCCAACGTAGCTACTTTATGTTTTAGCTATGCTAATTTTAGCTTATGTTAGCTACGCTTTGTAAGCTAGTATTAACACATACTTGTATGTAATCTGTGTAACGTTATATGTTCCCAGGTGCCAGCATTGTCGTGCTGTTTGAGGGTATTTATCTTATGTTAGCATATACTGGCTTTGAATGGGATGCTTTGCAAAAGTGTGTATTTAGCTTATTTGTGTTTTTTTAATTGTGAGAATGAGAATGAGGTAACTGGATACGGTTAGTGATGACAACATTTTGCTGCGTCCATCTCCCTAATGCTCCCTCTCGTGGACTCGTCCTCCAACAGTAGTCAGGAAAGTCAGACAAGGGGCTAAGATTTTTAACAGTTTCATATTTTCAAAGACTAGTTTACTCTTGCTGGTTTCCCAAACCTTTCCTTTAACTTGTTGAGCAAACCTAAAATGCATAAACCAGAGACCATTCAAGTAAAATGAGCTTTTGTGTGCTGCCCCTACACCTCACAGGCAAGACTAGATGAACGATGATCATGTAATTCTAGATCAAGTAATACTATATGTAACTGTGATTTCATGTTCTTTTTTTTTGCTGAAAAGTGTTAGGCATGGCAAGCCCGGCCGAGACTCGAGCGTGTAGTTTGAGTTCCAGGTCTTTCCGGCGGGTTTAACCATCGGCCTCCTCACTCTGCCGGTACCAGATCGTAATCGCGACCGGTAGGGGGAGGGATGACAGCTGGAAATGGTTTTGGAGCACTGCTGCAGCAAGTTTGTTTTCATATCGTGGTGGAGGAAAGGAATCTTGCCCTTGAGTAAGTATTAGCTTTAGTGATCTGTGACAGTGATTTATACGCTTTAGAGAAAAACCCGCGAGCACCACGGACGGCGCGATGGCACAACAGTAGCCCACAGTGCAGGCCATCAAGTTGGGAGGGGTGTGTGTGTGTGGGGGGGGGGGGGACAAGCATTCATTGGAGCAGGGAAGAGGGTTCTTCAATGTGGGTGCAGCCTCTCTAACTCAGGACTGCAAAGTAAAAGTGTCATTGACGAGAGTTGTTGATGAGAGTCTTGTGGCCTGGAAATTACGCGTGCCCTTTGACACCTGCAGATTAATTTCCTGTCCTCATTGTGCCTCACTGGACGAGTATATGTTGTATATGTATGTACGGTGGGGGTCTGGCTGGGTGATGGTGTGGGCAGGGAGGAGGGGAGGGGAGGGGGGGGGGGGGTCCCCCTGTGAAATGGTGGGCCGAGCCCCCCTCATTTTTTTTGTTTTATGACCATATAAATCTGACCGGTGCCAAAAACCAGAAAAACACAGGATTAAAATTCCCCTTTCTCTCTGCGTCTTCGGGAGCCCAGCTGCACGGCGCTGTTTGCTCCACGCGGCCCTGGCTGCAGCTGCAGGGGCCCGAGTCGCAGGGAGAAGTAGGACAGCGCACCTCACAAAATGACTTATTTTCCTTGGCAGGCGCAGGGCTCTTTCACAATTGCATGGCATAATAAAACAGAGCAGACTGGTTAAGATAATCCTGCAGCCTGGGTTGAGGGGGGGAGAAAAAAAAGGAAAGGGGGAAGAGAGAGAATGACAGATTTCAGTGAGAGTGTTTTCAAAAATGGCTTTGGATATTTTTAGGCAAGGTTGTGTTACAGTGAGCCCTCATGGCAATTTCCATCCCAAGTAAGGCACTTTTTCTATTTACAGTCAAAGGGCAGGGCGACAGCACTCCACAGTTTAGAGATCCAAAGAAAATGGCACATAATAAAAAAAGAATTAACATGCAGTGTTTCCTACTCCAGGGTTATGGCTGAGTTCTAGTGCACAGACACGCCTTTGTTTCACAGGAGACATTCATCTCTGGTCTCACTTCTATGTCCCATTCAGTTCAACATGGATATAAATTGCACCGTATTGCAGGTGCATTGCTATTTTCCTGACCATTATCCCTGGAATATTTTGGGATACTGGCTGAAACAGCGTCAGATGGGTCAGGTTAGTGATTGACCTCTCCACATATCTGTGAACTGTGGTGATATGGTATTGCCCCCCACACCACCTAACCCTCCACAGGAGGTCTATACAACCTCCACCCCTTCCTCTGAATCCAGTCACTGAGCCACTGACCCTGACACACTTCTAGGGTGACCTTGACCACTGGGTGAAGCCACGGTCTGTGTTGTTAAAGGGGATGTGGCCAATTTATTTTTGTCCTCAGGTGTATTTATACTTTGACTATAAAAAAACATCAACAACAGACTCAACTCAAGTCCAAACACAGCTTAACCCGAAAGGCACTTAGGTGTCATGTTTTTCCAAACATTTCATGAGCGCTGATTGTTTTTTCTTTAGGCCATCGTTTTCAAAACTCCCCTCCGGCCTCCTGATAAAGTGTTGAAAGACAAACAGAATCTCTGGTTGACAGAAATAAAATGAACTGAAGCGTCTTTGTGTGAAAAGAAAGACACTTGACACTCCGAGAGGTTCAGTGATTTTCTCAGAGCGGCTGCCCATCACTGGTCACGTGGAATGTGAAGAGGCAGGTGGAACGTGTTTTGAGGCGTTCCCAATGAATTATCCCACTATAGATGCAGTTAGATGCGTCACCTGCAAAAAGGGCCAGGCTTTAAGATAAGAGTGTGTCCAACTGACAGGTTTCATCTCATGTCACTGTTCATGACCCTGGCGCTGGTATATCTATAATTTCTATATACCATGCACCTGCCCTTGTTCTTTTATGGGCACTTCTTACCATCATGAGTACAGTATACAAACACACTAATTCGTCTACTTGTCCACTCAGAAAGAGTTACGCATTAAAGTCACCCTCTTTGAGTGAGTCCTCGTCAACAGAAAAAATAAAAAAGACGACATGGGATGTATTTCTTACACAGAGCTTTTATTCTCCCGGTTAAAAATAACCCAGCTGATATCATCTGATGTGAGCCCATGCAGAATGTTATTTTTTCCCGTTCCTATTTGCATGTTCCAAAGGAGAAAAAACTGACCCTGCAATCACCGTGGGTCGAGTTTTTCACAACACTCGTCTACCTCACACCCAGCGTTTACTGCCGCAGACACAATGCAGGTACTGAGCAGCGGCGAGTGTGAATGCCTGAGAAGGGTTGTGTTTGCAATTTTATGGTCCTGACTTTTACACCGCAACACATAAAAATGATGGTTTCCAGACGCAGCTCTTTACAGCGAGCGCCTGTGAGTTTGGGGAATGATCTCCTGTAAAGCAGAAGTGAGCACGGACTGATCCGCTGGAGAAGTGTACATTCCGACAGGCCGGGGACTACGACAAAGATCCGTGTTTTCCTCTCCCTTTACATTCAGGGAGGGAGATGGGAGACAAGGGAGAGAGACAGAGAGAGAAAGAGACAGAGAAAGAGAGAGAGAGAGAGAGAGAAATACTCCAGAGTGGGAATTTGCGGGAGAGTTCTGGTACAATTTCCCAAGGCCAGTCGGAGGAAACGGACAGACTCCATCTCCCTGACCTCGCAAGTACCCCCTTGCGACCCGACAACGACCCCCAGGGGGTTCCTGTCTGTATGCGTAAAACAGACTGTCCAAAAGCATCCTGAAAACATTACAAAAAAGAGAGAGAGAGAGAGACGAGAACAAGAACAAGAGAAAGAAGAAACAACAACACAGGAACATGATGAGGCTTAGTTAAACACAGGCCAGAAACACTCCTTGAGCGCAGAGATAAGCCTCAGGCCACACAGACTGGAGGAAGCAGGCATTGTGCTCTCCCCTGCACTCCTTAAACCGAGGGAGATGCCCGTTGTCTGCTGTGGTCAGTTCAGGGCTTAGGAGGCAGCTGTAGGCTGGCTGGTATAAAAAGGCAGGCCAAGCACTGAAGGTCTTATCCTGCCCCACTCTGTTGACATACAGGGCAGGTGCGGTTGGCCTCCCCTTGGACAATACTGCATTCCACCCACCCCCTCACCCCACTGCCCAAAACCCAAACCCCCTCTCCTCTGCAAGAAGACCCTTAGCCACCCACCCTCCGCTTACCCGGTAAGGAGCGGATGTGACGAGGGGAGAGGGGGGCCAATGTCAGCGAAGACAAATCTACTGTTTTTCGGAGGCCTATCTAGGCAACAATCAGCAACGCATTGCTGGATTTACACAGGGCCCACAGAGAAACAAAACAAAGGGGGGATTCTTCTGCGCCAGCGCGGTGTCTATGGGAAAACAGCGAGCCTGATAAGTGAAGGAAAGGCTCGGGTTACGCCCAGCTGTCTCGAAAGCAATGCACAGCCTCCGTCGCCACCGCACAGCCTCGGCCGCCAGACGCATCGCTCCATACATAAGCGAAAACATCTCATGCACGTCCAGCTCATAAAACTCCAGCGGATGTATTAAATAAGGTCAGAGGGTCCTTCTGCTCGCTTTTTTGGGGGGGGGGGGGGGGGGGGGGATTACACGACGACCCTGGACTCCCTGAGAACTCGGCGAGCCCCTCTCGCTCAGCTGAGAAAACACAGGCGCCGGGGGTGATGAGACAGGCGTGGCTAACTGGTTCAATACGCTACGCTATGACAGACAGGGAAGGTGCTGGTGTGTCTATTTGGGGTCGGAGGCGAGGGGGGATGACAGCTAATGGAAGATGACTGTGGTCACGTACATGCGAGAGACTGTATGTAACAGATGCTAACATGCGTGTCATGCCTGGACCGGGAGTCCTACCCTGGAACTTGTACACCGAGGCACGTCGGTTTTCCCCCAGTCAGTCAGCCTGACTGCCAGTACTACTTTTCCCTCCCAGCATCCATCTCACAATGCGTCTCCCTGATTGGACATAATGAAAGAGAGCTCTCTAGAGAGATGAGAAGGCTGTGCACATTTCATCACCATGCCTCCGTTTAGTTCTTGTGAACGTTCTGACATTAGTTCCCCACCCAGTTAAGTATTTCGACATTTCAAACATTTGAGTCCAATACATTGAATCCGTGTTATTTTCAAATAAAATCGGTCTGCTTTCCAATTTGATAGGACGCGCTGTACGTGTTCATTTTATTGAGAGTGGAAGCCTTTAAAAGGGAATTTCAACCGTGTCATTATTTGTCAAAGATGTTTGGTGTTTATAGGATCGCCTCTAAAAGGCCTACAGATAGGATATCACTTTTTTTCTGCCAACCAATAATATACTTGAGGCATAAAAGAGTCATCGATGGTGTGGTTGGTCTGAAGGGAAAACCCTTGCAGAGAGGATTAGAGTTATTGACATAAATAAGTCAAAGACTGAATCCTCCTACATTAATTTAAAATTCAACAGCTAGCACATTTAAAACAAGCTCATGTCTCAAGTAGGTCTAGGTTTCTAGGAGGATTAGGACACATACATTTCTCAGAAGAAGCACATGTAATTATGTTACCTTTCAATTAATTGTTTAGTTAGGATACAAGTTGCCTACATGTCATCAAAATAAAAAATAAACGAGGGAGATTTTCCTTTAAGGAGGATATCTTCCAGTGATGGGTGAATGTACACCTACATTAGCCCAAGATCTGGAACAAGGAGAGAACTCCTGAAACAATCATGTTGGATAGTGACAAGTTGCAACCTGAAGAGTGAGAACCTGAACAGTGTATTATCTCAAAGTGCAGAGCAAAACAAAAGATTACATCTGCCCTGCCCAGTAAATGTCTCCAGAACAAAAGACAGCTGACAAAAGAACACTAAAAAAAAAAACCTCTGGGAGAAGATATGATGTGCATGTCATCAAAAATGCAGTTCATCTGCTAAGGGCAGGGCTTGCAGTGCCCTTTACCAACCCTCTTCGCTGCTGTGGAAAATATAGCTAATAGGAATCAATATAAAAGGAAAAAATAAATAAATCAAGGGAGCACACACATTCATGATCTCTCCTTCCTCAAAAGACAATGGGGATTTAATGTCATGAAACCAATATATTAGTTGGTTTGAATTTAAATGTTTTGAGTCTGAAAATGTCTCAGGCAGAAGCAGAGAATCAGATATAGACACGACAGGAGTATATTTGAACTTCATTACACTGCACATTACACTACAGAACAATTATGAATCATCGCTAATGAGCCGTAAACAGCACAACACATACATCTCCGTGCATAGAGTCTTACTCAGACAGTCTCTGTGCGGATAGTCTTACCCAACTGCACAAATGCATTAACATCACCTCAATAGTGGCAAGTACCTCTCTTCCTGTCCATTTGGAAAATATGGGGATATTTTCAAGAGGCCGCACACTCACGAGGAGAGTGCATTTGGCAGGCTTTGAAGTTTTCAAAAATAATGCTCCTTAAAAGCATCCACAATAGGGAGAGAAGAAATGGCAATTGAAAGCCTGCGTGCTTGTGAGCAAATGTGCAGGTCCCAGAATGGAAGATTCCAGTTCAATACTTGTTTTGTCGGTGCCATTAAGATCATTTTTTTTGTGTTACAAATTTTCAGGGATTCATGCTTTTAAGGTTCGAGGCTACTGTTCTGACACTCAGATCTTAGATGACCAGCAAAGTAGAATTTAGTTAGGTTCTTGTAAAATGGAGAACATTGCAGAAACGTATTGTAGGAAACAGGACTTCACTGTCTCTGTAACAGGTATGATGAACATGAATTTTAACTATTTTTCTTTCCAAAGAGGTTCACCCCTATTTTCATTTTCTTAATTACACATTTTGTCATGTTGTGTGAGAAACACCATCTTCCCTTGATTACATGCAAAGTGGACATATGCCGTCTCTGTTTTTTTGTACTCAGGTTACAAATCAACTGCTGATGGACACACACACACACACACACACACACACACACACACACACACACACACACACACACACACACACACACACACACACACACACAGACACACACACTTAGCAGTCAGGAGAAAGCAGAAAGGCAAGCTTTTGGTGAAATGTAGACTGATGAAGAGAGGAATGGAGATGAAAACAAAAGGAAGAAGTGAAACACAGCCTCTCTAGTTTACCCAGCTCACCAACACCTAGTCTTACAGTTACACCCTTCGGGTGGTTAATGCTGCCATCTAATATGTTTAACTCGCCACCACACGCAGCTTTTTTTAGTTCGTGAACAACAAAAAAGCTTTACTGTTGCGTGTAATGGATATGACTTTATTCAATAAAATGTCTGACACCGAGCAGTGCTAGTCTCCCGCCCCAATGTTAAGCACAGCTTGAGACAGGGAGGGATCTTTAAAGACACGTGCGTTAGAAACACAGGTGCAAAGCAATGCTTGTGTACCAGCCATGCAGTTGACAACAAAAAAAGGCCATATATTTAGGGCAATGTGGATTTACTCAAAGGATATTAGTTTATTAACCATTGTGAACAGTGGATATTTGAATGCGTTCAAAAGGATCTGAATAGGAAAATGTTAGATGCATTTCAAATCTGACAGCACATACCGAGTTGGTCAGAGTGACACACTGAAGTCTCTGTTATGGAGATACTTCTTGGTTCTCTCTCACACACTCACACACACACACACACACACACACACACACACACGCACGCACGCACGCACGCACGCACGCACGCACGCACACGCACACGCACACGCACACGCACACGCACACGCACACGCACACACACACACACACACAACCACCACCATCACCACAGAGCAGGTGTGTATGGCGGATCCCCATGTGTTAACTAGAACATTCTGGGTCAAAGCAGAGAAAAGAGCAGCGCTGACATATACAAAACAGAGGGGGCTGAGCAGCGACAGGAGGCCTTCATTAAGGCTGAATTAAGCATCACTTTGATGGGAAACCTAGATTGAGCGGAGCTTGGCACCACATGAAAGAGTGACCTTGGATTCTCCAATGCGAGGGATGCAGTGGGGCAGATTCGCTCTGTGCGATTCTCTCTGTCTCCCTCTCTTTTCACGCGCGCGCACACACACACACACACACACACACACACACACACACACACACACCACAAACACCCTTCAGATTTGGAAAAAAAATGGGCACAAAGTCACGTATCAGAAGGCAGTTGAGAGAACAACTTCAAAGCCAGGCAGATGCTAGAACAGCATCCCCTGCATACATTTGCGGACCAACAGTCAATGTACCCTCAGGATAGGATTGTGGATCAGCACCTCTCTCCTGACCCCTTCATCAGCACTCCATTAAGTCAAATGAATTCTTCACTAACAGGAAATAGATAAAAGAGGGAGGGTGAGATACACAGTGAGAGAGAGAGCAAAAGAGACTCAGAGAGAGTGAGAGAGAAAGAGATTGACAGTGAGAAAGACAATAACAATGAGAGATAAGAAAGGCAGAGAGAGAGAGAGAGAGAGAGAGAGAGAGAGAGATAGAGACAAACACAGAACAGTGGCAGTGAACTGATTTTTAAAATGCCTACTGCCATGTCAATCCCAAATCCTCTCGTACCACAGTACACAGCCCTTCTCCTAAACTCTGAACCTGGGAGCTCAAACCTGTTTCAGAGTCCTAAAGAGCCATCAGCCTCCCATATAGATCATCACCTGTCCACCATGTCAAGGAGTGTCACTCCTTTTTTCATACAATTATTGCCAATGACAGTGCTCTGCTCCCTTTGGGGAGGAGACAGCCCTGTGCTGGTAGTCTATGGGGCCATGCAAGATTCATATATTTCGAGGGGCTGAGCCTTTTGAATGAAAATGTTCTTCAGGGATCACCAAACATTTGATTTGGTAAATTATACATAAGTTGAACTGTGAAGGCTACAACCATCTAATTATGTCTCTTGGGATTTAAAACACAAACACACACACACACACACACACACACAATCATCATCACCATTAGACATTTTAGAGCAGTAGTTGTTCTCAACTGTTAGGGAAGAGCTTGAGTTACCAAAGGAGTGACAGAAACAGAAATAGTATCCCTTTTGTGCATTTGTAAAGGGGATCTCCTTTGGACTGCATCCTATACGCAACAGTGAAAACAAACACTATTCCCGAAGGCTCATCTAGCCACAAATCTATACCTGCTAGCAACCAAATCTACGGCTGAACCCTATTTTTCAAGAATATGATACTAGCAGTTATGAAAGAAAAAGCAACGTGTATAAACAAATACACACAGGCACACATTAGCACACAAATCTATAAACACACACACACACATACCTCCCTCTCTCTCTACCTCACACACACACACACACACACACACACACACTGGGGGGAGCGGGTTCTAATGAGGTCCTTAGAGATTATGCTGGACTGTCAGTCACTCTGTAGCCTGCTGACATGTGGTTGACAACGCCAATGAGGGTTTTTTCCCCCTTTCTATTCGAACAGAAAAAAAAGCTTGTCAGGTTACACCACTGAAGATGAGCATTGGCGGTGTGCAGAGCGAGAGAAAGAGGTGGATGGAAAAGATAAGGAGAAGATGAGCGAATGTAAAAATAAAAAAAAAACATGGGGGAGGGAGGTTTTTCATTAACATAAATATTTGCTAATAGTAGATGTTCTCAATTTGTATGGATTACTACAAAAAAAACGATTTAAAAACAAAACAAAACAAAACAAAACAATAACTTTACAAAGTCTATGAAATCCCTCCAGCAAAAAGGTTGTGTTTTTTTTGAGAGGGAGTGCAAATGAATGCCAAACATTAACTAACAGTCTTTTGACCTTTTAAATGGGAGACCCTCAGTAGGATTCAAGTTTCATTGAAAAAAAAAAAATTCTATCCCAAACCCAACGGATCATAAATATAAAAACCAACGGCCCCTTAAAAGCAAACTAATATAATGTAATCTCTCAGTCTCAACTGATGAGTGTGAGTGTGAGTGTGTGTGTGAGCACAACCCCTGGGTGTACTGCATTAATTTGAACACACACACACAGCCTGTGCAGCACCTGGATTTCTTTGCTGGAGAGTGAAAAGGTGATGAATCTGCTAACTGAGTTTTCCCATGACATTCTCCTGGGGTGGGGGGTGAACGCTGGGTCGGGGTGGGGGGGGTGGCTTGGGTCTGGTGCTCCCTGAGCCGTGATCATCTGGGCTTCATCCTGTGAAATCCGTGACAATTACAGACGCAATCATGTAGTCCTCATACAGATCTCGCTTCATAACACGGGGCTTGGGCAGAGGAGCGCGTCGCCACGGTGCCAACGGCACAGGGGGTCCAGCGGAATGCCCAGCGAGAGAGAAAAAAAAAAAAGGAAAACCCAAGAATGAGGATGAGTGACTTTGCCAAAGCGAAAAAGGGGAGTCTTTGCACAGAAAAGAAGAATTGGGTTGGCAAAGCCCTGGCTTGGAGCAATAACTCACTCGCAGGAGGATTGCCACCCCTGAAATAAATTCTCTAATAAAAACAGAGGTCATGCTTCCTAGGGAGATTGTCTGTTTTTTGATGGTGGGATGCTACGCTCTGGCTGGTCATGTGTCGACAGGAACAAACTCCATGAAATGCCTGGATGCGAGAGAGAGTCTGGTGACTGCTGACAATGTAAGGCACTTCAGGCAACCTGTTGGTTTGAAACACTGAAGTAATCTATTTCCTTGCGTCCCAGAGAGCTCAGGTCCACCTTCCCCCCTCATAATGTGTGTGTGTGTGTGTGTGTGTGTGTGAGCCCTCCGGCTTTGTCTCAGTGGGAGGGCCAGGGATCACACCTCATTGAGAAGGGATTTCGTCACCCAGTTCAGCTAAAGCTCCACAGAGACACACAAACACACGCACAGGCACGCATGGACACACACACATACAAATACATTCAGAAGTGATTTCGTCACCAAGTCCGGCTAAGGCTCTAGCTAAACAACCTAACATCCATGGTGGTGTGACTCCGAAGCAGTTCCAGGGCGCTGGCAACATACAATTAACACTGGGGTGTGTAATTAGACCTATTGTTCAGTGTGTTATTATCACACAGTTACAGACAGAAAGGGGGAGTCGTTGGGCCCTCACCAGTGGCTTAAGGGGACACTCAGCACCTCAGACAACTACTACAGCATTGGACACACAGACAGCAAATAAACACTAAACCAACAGCAGCCTGCAAACACTTATAGAAACCCACACACTCTACCGTGCAACCACAACTACATTCTTCATCAGAGTCAGACTTACATATCTTCTCAAGCAGGGCCTTTGCTAGGCCTATTTGGGGGGGGGGGGGCTTTAGCCCCCCTCAAAAGAAATACGCTTCACTTAATCAAAGCTATCAGTATGCCTAAGCTATCAGTTATCATTGTCGTTCCAAAAATCAGCGATTGCACCATGCGCAACAATGGGAAGGCTACAGTGGTGTTTCCATTTGTCTGTGCAACACACTCTGCAAGGAGGGAGTGACACTCACATGTTGTTCACAGCATTTTGGTAAAGGATACTGATTACATGACATGAAAAATCCAACGTGAAAATCAAATAGGCTTATTGTTATCATAATGCTAACAGCATCCTGAGTGTGGCATGTGTCTGGACAGCTCTATCATGCTTAAGAAGGAGACATTGCTGATTGCTGATGCTGAGTATTAACAGCAAATGGGCTTTGTTTTGATGCATACTCTACGAAGTCCCCCACCCCCACACACATTCAATTAACATGAATATGATCCAAATTATTTTGAAAAAAAGTGGGCTTCATTTTTGGCGTAATAAATGTGGATAAAATACACATGGTATGTTTTTGTCGTATACCATTGTCATATAGACTATTACTGAATTGCTTGAAAAATTTAAATTGTAAATCGTCACCTTGATTTTTCACAACTACTCCCAAATCGATAATAAGTTTTGTAAGAATCACTTAAGGACAGACTGTTTCTTTAAGTTTAGCCCCCGTCTCCGTCTGTTGAATGGAGTGTCGTTTTTCAGCGCAAACCCCTCCTCTCCTCTGCATTCTCAACAAACTGGTGGAGCCTTCTCCCTCTCTAAACGGCCAACAGATACTGGCTTTTCTGCCTGCGCATTCCCCGGCGGTTAACGCACTAGGAAAGACACTTATCCTCAAACCACGCGAATTTTTAGACTCGGAGTAGTTATATAAATATGCTGTTTCGTACGAACTTATTTTGCACTTCGCTCATTTAACATTTTTTACGCGAAAACGATTTTTTTCGTGGAGAGTCGACGCAACTTTGTGGTCTTTCGGTGCGTATTCCATGCGCATACACTCAGTAGTAAGGATCCATTTGTGATCAGACGTCCAGAGGCCTGCAGCGGTACACTCATGAGGATATTAGAGGGTGTTCTTGGTAGCGTTCTCGAAGTTCGCGTGGACCGTCTTAAGTTGCTTTCCCTTGTTTCCCAGGAAGAGTGCCGTGGACACACTCTGCCAGACGGAGAATAAGTAACATCGTGAGGACGTGTTGAGCATACGTCTGCAAAGTTGTTGCATGACAGCGGGAAGCGACACCTGTATCTTACATTTGAAATTAACCAGAAGGGATTCGGACTGATTTCTGGCTGGGTCTGTGATATCTGTAGTCATGGAAAAATCGGAGCTTTCTATACATGTCAACGAGGAGTTCTGAAAGCGTGGGAACTGGTGCTGCCTGTCTTGGTCGAGTTCACGCTCTGAGAATCTGAGAGGACCATAACACTTGGCTTGAACAAAGTTGATGCACAGTGTTCATCTAAAGTATAACTCCCTTTTTTGTGTGAGAGGAACACAGCGAAACCAGAAACATGCCACAACTCAACGGAGGCGGTGGGGATGACCTGGGGGCCAACGATGAGATGATCTCCTTCAAAGATGAAGGGGAACAGGAGGAAAAAATATCCGAAAATGTGTCAGCCGAGAGAGATTTGGATGACGTTAAGTCCTCTTTGGTAAACGAGTCGGAAAACAATAGCAGTTCTTCGGACTCTGAGGTAAGAGACCACGCGTGGTAGCCCATGACAGTCGAGTAGTGAGTAGTTACTCTGTTACAAGTAGTTCACTTTATGTCCTTGATCATACCCATTCCTTATGTTGGATTTGTTTATTTGCGATCAGCAGGCAGAAAGGCGCCCCCAACCAAGAACAGACTCAGAGCTATACGAGAGAGCCAGGGATTACTTTAGTGAAGGTAACAATCATTCTTGCCTCTCATATTTACTTTACACCAGTTTTCCTGAACCTATCCTTAAAAAGTTCCTCTTCCTTTGTCTATCCTTCTGTGTTTTGTCCCAAAGCTTTAAGAAGACAAGATGGAGGCTTATTTAAGAGTACCCCTTATCCTGGTTACCCATTTCTCATGATCCCAGACCTTACCAATCCATACCTTTCCAACGGCGCCCTGTCTCCCAGCGCGAGAACGGTGAGTTGTAGTGGATCACTGCTCCCCAAACTACACACAGTACAATTCAATTGTGCATATGTATCTCCACTACACCAACGCTTGAAAAATACATGCAGATATTTCTTTGAAAAGAAACAAGCGATGAGGAGTTTGACCGCCATGTTTATTTCAAGTGGCCTTTCAAGAACAAGTCAATAAGTTCTATGTTATTTTCCTCTTTTTCTCACAAGACAGTTTTGCTTCACTATAAGACGTCGTTTCATAGTTATCCATAGCTTGTTATTCAGACATTATTCTTAAAGGAACTCGTAAAGACTGCGTGGGTATGGAACGAACCTGAAAGTTTAGCTTCAGGGAACCTCTGACGGAAGTAAAAAAAAAAAGTCACGTCAACGTAACAGTAGTAATTCTGAAAGAGACTTTAATTTCGGTTACTGATATGTAGTTCCTATTTATTTACCCGACCGCATGCGTGTCATGTTTGTATGGTTCCATGTAGCTAACTTCATGCGGTATCCCAGGACTACTCTGCCTCTCATGTGCTTGATGTAGGCCATACACATTGTAACTCAATTTCCTTGATTGTCCACTATGTAGCAACCAAATTGGTGCTAAACTATTCTATCTCTGGCGTTCTGGACTTTATAATCGTCTGTAGAAAAAAATAATTAAGTAACGATTTCATGCGCTCAGCACATTTCTGTCTGGATATGCAAACACTTAAAACATTTGCACCAGTCATGGCCTATTGCATTTCTCAATTAAATTGAATTACTTCATAGCTAGTTTTAAGAACTAAAGTTTGCTTACATTGGAGCATTTCTTAGACCATGCAAAGTGTTCTTTGTTTGTCTAATGTCCCACCCCGTGACAAAAGGAAGAAACATGAGTTTATTTGGAATTTTCCCTCTGTTGTAATTTGGGTTTCTGGTTTTGGCATGGTCAATTATTCCACCTTGTCTTTTTGAGTACTAGTCTCAAATAATGTGTTATTATTTTTTCATCTCATTGCATAAATGTTTTGCAATTGCTGTTTCATTGCTTGTTAGGTGACTGATTGGTTGGCTTTAACCGTATAAAATGCTAAGGAAAGAAATTGCCCCATCCTGCCCTCCCAATGAAAGTGTGTGTAGTGTCCAGGTGACGTTAATTTTAGCCACAGTGGTCAACATGTTGCCTGTAGTTTTCAAACTTGAGTTAATAGTTTTGTGTTTGTGTCTGCTAAGGGTCAGCTTGCCCCTTAGAGTGTTGGATCATTTAAAATAAATTGGCAAAGAAAAAAATCCTCACATGATTTCATGTTGGCACGTATTAGTATTACGGCATGTAAACTAACTAGACAAAGTTTGGGTTTTAAATATTTGTAGTTATTAAAACAAAACTCAACGTTGAAGTCCTGAACCCCTAAATAGCGTGCTGTGTGCTCTAAATAAATGGTAATGCTATTGTTTATTTCTAACTTTCCATTCCCCTCCTCACCCCGAAATCATTATGTGATTTGATTGGAGCCAGCCAGGCATTTGTTTTGAAAAGGAGCTCCCCTCTACACACCCCCTTTCCATTTTTTTTCCAGCTTTTCTGTCTCTTTTCTGCTATCCCAAATCAACTCTCCCTTCATTTCTCTGCCATTCAATTAGAGAGGCGTTAGCGGCCCATTGTCATTCGGAGCCGGCGCTTGATGGCTTCATTGGAGGTCTCCATTGACACTCATTAGCTTAATGGCTACTTTCCATACACTGGATGCATACCAGTGGAGAGATCCTCTTTTGTCCCCCTCAACCTATCCCGAGTTATCTGCACAGAGCCGACATCTTCAGGCATCATGTGCGTCTTTTCTCTCTCTCTCTCTCTTCCGCAGTCTTTCGTTCCTCCCGGTCTATAGTTCTGGGGGTTTGGGTATTTTTCCATTTTTCATGTTTATTCACTAGTTGGTGGTCTCTGTTTCCCCACTTCTCCCATTGCCGGCAATTATTTTTATGTCATTATCTTCCTGATTGTTTAGTTTGCAAGCATTTGTAAAGGTAGCTTTGGTGGGAGTGTGCTGATGAAGGCATTTGGCTTAGTTTGAATCGGAATATAGATTTTCTCTTAAGTTAAGATCATGTGGATTTTCGCTGTAGTTTTTAAAAAAATGATAATGTGCAGCTTTTAAATCCGATCCAGATTTTGAACTTTCACCACATTGAGATATCTGCACAAAGAATGAGATGGTTATCTCTTATTTATTATCCTAGCTCGAAGAAGAAACAACATTGTTTTGAAACCTATGCTAATCCCAGAGTGTATCAGAGTGCATGACCCCTTGAAAACAAGGATGGGGCACAGAGTTTTGCTTTTATTTGGGTTTATGTTGGAGAACCCGGGCAAACAGAAAGGGCGGGACAGAGGGAGGGAGAGGGAGAGAAAGAGAGGGAGAGTGAGCGAGAGACTTACGCTGAAGACATTTCATCCTCCATAGCCTTTCTGAGTGTGGTGGGTGCGGATGTTAACCAAAGGGGCAAGGCCAGATAAGAGTCTTTGAGGCAGATGAGCTTATTCTGTCAGTCAGCAGCCTCTATGCTTGAAAGCATGGTTAGACAATGACTGACTGGCATAGTTTGAATATTCATTCAGTTATCTTAAGCTGCGACTGTGACAGTGGAGACTTAAGCCGTCAGATTCATCACGCAAAGTTTTGGAAAACAAAATCAGGCGGACATGAAGGAGCTGCTCTGAATTTCAATTCTCTGTTTAAAAGGGGAAAAAAAGAAGAAACAAACAGCGTGTTTTGAAACAAGCAGTTGAAGTATGCAGCCACTTCGCACTTGTGTAAACCAAGAGCCCGTTTTGCTGTACTGTTTTCTGCTGAATATTTGAGATTTTTTTTCGAATAAGTTATACAACATGAAGTTAAGCTCCTACAGTGGCCTATTCATGAAGACCTGCTATATGCACGAGAGAGGTCGAATTTGGTTCAGCAGATTATTGGATGGTCTGGGTTTGTGAATAAATCCACTGATGTGTGAAACCTCTAGTATGGGTTTAGTTATACAGAGAAAACTGTTATTGAGTTCCTCCCATTCTGAAGCCAACCAGAGTGCTAGAGAGAGAGAGAGAGAGAGAGAGAGAGAGAGAGAGAGAGAGAGAGAGAGAGAGAGAGAGAGAGAGAGAGAGAGAGAGAGAGAGAGAGAGAGAGAGAGAGAGAGAGAGAGAGAGAGAGAGAGAGAGAGAGAGAGAGAGAGAGAGAGAGAGAGAGAGAGAGTGGGGGGGGAGAGACAGGAAAATATAACAAACCATGTCCTCCTCGGTGAACAATAGCAAGGTTGCATAAATAAAACATTCGGATTCAATGTTTACCAACACACACTGATATTTTTCCCAAAATGCCAACCTGTACGAGAGGAGAAGGAAAAGCGTTGAATATGCTGTGTGGAAGCAGGGCCTGGCATACCTGTGAGATCGGAATAAGGAATGTAAACATGGCCAAGCTGAAAAAAAAAAATCCCACATTGCTTTCCAATGTCTCTCCCTATCTCTGTACCACAGAAGCCCAAAACAGACCAAACTCGAGAGGTTAAGCGTAGTTTTAGGCTGTGCTTTTGACTGCATGAGTCGGAATGACTGATGACCTTTGTGGGAGTCTTTATGAGTGGTAACCCTTGTGAGCCGTTGTTTTGTTGTTGACTCTGCCGTTGTTCTTGAGGAGCCTGTCTGCTTGTTGGTGGAAGCGAGTACATATTTCAGATGACGCCTGGAGCCCTGATTTTGAAAATGTAACTCAAAGCTGCCTGTAATTGTCTGTGGATTTGTTTACGTTACCCTTTCCCACACAGTGTTGTACACACGCAACGCTACTGTCCTACTTGCCTGCTCAGTGAGATCTTGATAAACATTGATCTTTGGTTGACGGAGTGCATACGTTTGCATAATTATTTATTTTAGCAGTCTCCTTAGTGGTTATGTTTTTTATAATACGTTTGGCTGGCTGCTTTTTGAAGAGCTACAATTGAGGTGGCAGCATTCAGTGTGTGCATTGCTGGACATGCTGCCTCACTCTGTGGACGCCGTGATGGAGCGGCACTCCAGGAACGGGCCCCAGGCCGGGTTGCCTATGGAAGATGTTTATGGGCCTTTGCACAGCCCAGATTCCATAAAACAAGAGGACAAGGAGAGGAGAAAAGGAGACGAACACACAGATTTGCCATAATTGATTTAGAGCCTGCTCACAGCTGAATTCCTCAGTAATCCACTGGGACTTGAGGAGAAACTTTTCTCTCTCGCTTTCTCTCTCGCTCTCTCGCTCTCTCTCTGTCTCACGTCTTGGCTTTTGTGAAGATAATTTATTTATTTTTTTCACCAGACCGTCTATCTTGTCACTAAAGTGAAGGAATGAAAGCATCAGCATTTCATTACAGTGTGATTTCGTAATTTTGCAAGGATATTGTCTTTTTGGAGGTCATTTGTGTAATTGAACGTTAATGTTTTCGGTTAGCGGTGTATTGCTGTCTGTGGGTGTTCATGACAGATTTTTTTATAGATTTGCGTTGGACATGTTCTAGAATTGAATTCATTTTCCAAACTCAGAATTTACTTTTCATCAGCAGGCCTGGGAAACCTCTGTGGAAGCCCTACTTTTTCAGACCGTTTCCGTGGCAGCCACCCCATTTAGCCACATCCAAGCTAACTATAGAGTTGCCATGCCTCTGTCTGCGGTAGCACACATAGCTATTGGTGCTTTTCCGATAACCAGAGTAGGTCTGGAAGTCGTATCTATGCATGAGTCTTGTGGACGAGCTCACAGCCATGTAGTCCGATTTCCCCCTCTGGAAAACATGTCCAGTTGCCGGTATGTCTATGCAGCATACTGTACGGCTACAATTTAAAGATCCTGTGTTTATTTCAGGGGGCTGTTTTATTTTTTTCCCCCTTGGCACGGCGGGCTCTGCTAGAGCACTTGACAGAAGGGCGATAGTTTAAACAATCCTCACCGCATTTCAGTCAACATGTTGACTTATTGAAAGAGCCCCTATGTGAACAACAGGCCCAGTAGTGCAGGGCTAAATCCCCACTCACTACCAGAAGAACTGCAGCAGTGTGTGTGTGTGTGTGTGTGTCTGTGTTTGAGGCCTTTCACAGACGCACAAATGCACCTTGGTGGAAGCGCATACTAAACTGTTTAGTCTTGCCTGTTGGGCTGTCAGTCATCGTCGGAGAGATCCCGGGGCTGAATGCGCTGCCACGATGCCTGAACTCGCCCGGCACACCTCTTCCTCCTCTGCCTGAAGTCGCCCCGCTGCACGTTTTGGTATTTCAAAAATTAGGAGACTGACTTAAGTCAACAGTGGTATTGTCGTGCAATATAAAAGAATCTCTCCATGCGTAAGGGAACTTTTTTTTTTTTTTTTTTTTCTGGCAAAGCTGCTCCAGTGACAGGCCCCGCTCCCTGTTCCCCACCCCAGCGGTAGTGCACTGGTGCTGAGGTGTGAGTTAGGGGTGGAGAGGGGAGGGAACTGGATGGCTGCTTCTCCACAGAGGCCACATTGTCCTCCTTTTTCATTTTGGCAAAAACTCTGTGCTATTTGTGTATATAGGTTCATGCGCCTGTGTATGTTTGCGTTATACACTGTTCTAAGTAAATCAGAGACTTGGTGTAATTTCTAATTTAAGGCCTGTGTAAACGACACGTGTAACTTTATTTATCTAATTTTAAGTATTGGTGATACTTGGTGAAAAAAAAAAAAAAAAAACGGTGAATGTCTAACAGAGCCACATTACTGTAGAGAGGTTCAGTAAAAGAAGTCAGAAGGCTCTTTCTGGAAGCCATGACCTACTCAAAGGAGTTTTCAGTAGCAGACTTTTTCTTCAGTTAACTAGTGCATTTAATGTGTGTCTCACATTAGACCAGTTGATGAAACAGAAGTGAATTCTGTCCTTTAGAACAACTGGTTTGTTAAGCTAAGGGTCCCTGTGCCATGGTATTGTTCGGTAGATGCGGCAGTACAGTGAATTAGGAGACTGGTATTTAAACACTCAATGACAGACAGAAGGTGAGGATGTTTTGAGGACTGGAATCCTTTAGGACTGATTGGGTTTTGAGAGTGTGAAACATCGCCATGCCTCTCTCTTTCTCTGTCGTCTCTGTCATCTCTGTCTCTGTCTCTGTCTCTGTCTCTCTCGCTCTCTCTCTCTCTCTCTCTTTCTCTGTCTCTCTCTCTCTCTGACTTGCTCTCATTCACTCTTTCACTTTCTATCCTCTGTCTTTTTCTCTGTGGAGAGCAGGAGTTGGCATCCATCTCCTGCCATCCTTCGTTTGCCCACCACGCCTCTTTTTCTCTCTCTCTCTCTCTCTCACCCTCCCTCTTTCCCCTCTGCCGTTAGATATTCTGTTTATAGCACTCTCTGGTTCTTCAAGAGTATGGCCCATCCAGAGCATCCGTAGCACCCTTTGAGGAATGGGAAACATACACACACACACACACACACACACTATCTCTCAGCAAACTCCCCACCACCGACCTCGTACATTCTGTGACATCAATGAAAGCCCTTTGAAGTTCTCTTCTGAATTTCTGCATTAATGTTATTTTTTCCCCCCCATCAGTTTATTGGCGCTGCCTGATCCTGACATTGATTCGGTACAAGCGTCTCTCGCTCTTGATGTGTTTGCCTAAACCTTTTACCATCTTGTGTTTTATTACGAGATGGTTGTTATTAATACGCACAAATAGACGAAGATGAGCTCATTAGTGATCACTTGTGCTGTCGAAATGATTATTTGTCTTCTGCCCGAGATATAAGAGAGTACACATGGCGAACGTTGAAAGAGTCTTCCTCCTCTGAGTGGATCCTCTAGTTGATGTTTGGCGCCATTGGTTCAAGTTAAAATTAGCAGGGTTGTAAATAATCTTGTTTTAATAACCACATTTTTTTTCGAAGCGATGATATCGGAGTCGTCTCGTGTTGTGTATGTTTTATTGCGGGCAGAGCGGAGTTTAGTTTTGCGTCCCCTTTCGGCCGACTTCCCTCTCCTGAGCTCCATGTATGCGCTGCCAGGAGGAGCCTGCTGAAATCACTGTTAGCTCTGCAAATAAACTCCCTTTAAACACTGACAAACATTATTTAGAAAACTCGAGTAAACAGATAGGGCCAAGCCTGGCTGGATGGAGCCAGAGCATGCAGTATCGGGTTCATTTGCTGCGGAGGTTGTCTAAGTTTGTTAGTTGCAACCTATGGTAGATGACAACAGGACTTCTTGAAATAGGTAGTTGTTGAGTGTTAAGATATATAAGAGTACGAAAGCTATTGATCTCAAATGACACAGTCCACAGTGATATTGTCCATTACCATCAAACAGGTAACCACCAGCATTGAAATGCACGAATGCTTTGTGTTTACATATTAAACTTCCCTATTGTCTACATTTATAACCGCTTCTCTAAGGAGCATTAAAGAATTCCGAATTTTTGGTGAAGGATGACCGTTCTTCCTCAGTCGTGACTGAAACAAGTCAGTCAACCTTGGCAAGGCGATTGCAAAGTAGAGCAGTGGTAGAAAAGAAAAAGTTGAAATACAGGTATGAAGTGTTTGCTCATCTTGCTTTGAGCTTGACCTAGCGTATATCAAACCTGTTCTACTGGGCATATCTCCCCGACAAGTCCACAGGCCTCTGGAGAGTGACAGATGGGCAGAGCATGGCTGTCACTGGGCAATTGGTTGGATGACCTAAGCCTGTTGTAATGCGGACGTTTGGCTTGAGTTGTGTGTGTGTGTGTGGAGGTGAGGGTTAAGCCTCGCGTTAGCGGCACGTTATGTGGAATGTGCCTCTCAGGAGGACCGTGGTGGCCAAACAATGCAGACTCGCTCTTCCAGCCCCTCCGGGCAAGACAATGCAGCTGCCTGCCTGCCTGCCAACCAGCCAGTCAGCCAGCCAGCCAGCCAGCCAGCCAACATGTCAAAAATAAAGAGCTTGTCATGTGAGAGAAAATGAGTTGAGTGGAGGTTGTGTGTGTGTGTGCGCGCACGTGTGTGTATGTTGACTTGAGGGTGTGTGCGTGTAGGACTTCTCATATGTCATGCGAATGCCAATCATGCCCAGTGCTATCCTGAATCCATGTTGCTACCTCTGTGTAAGCTCCCCCACCCCCCTCCCATTTTAGGGGTGGAGGTAGCACCGGCTGACGCTAGTGACCTGGGTAATAGATCTCAACCCTGGATGATAAGGCTGCCAGCTGATTGATGAGTGAGGTGAGGATTGGGGGGTGGGTTGGAGGATGGGGGTCTAGAGGTAGAGGGGGCAGGGAACCTCCCCCCCCCCCCCCGCAACTGAGCCCCTCTGTTCCCCTCAGCTCATGTGTGGCCTTCACATGGCCAGACTCGGGGTTTATTTCACATTAAGAACCATCAGCTCTCCTAAAACCATACACTAAGTGTTTCGCTCCATGCTAATAAAACCTGATTGTGCAGAGGGAGAGATGTGAAAAAAAAAAAAAAAAAAAACTCTCCCAAACAGGGTTTCATCAGTCTGGTATTCCAAACAGATGGTTTCAGTTAGAACTGTGCAGCGGAGAGAATAAGTGAGGGAGAGGGAGAAGCTGAGAGGGAAGGAGAGAAATGAAAAGAGAGAGTGAGTGAGTGGAGGGTGAGAGTAGAAGGGGTGAGGTTTAAGGGGGGGGGGGGGGGTGTAGTTGGAGACTGAGATGGAGTGGCGGTTTTCTCGTCGGGTGGGAGCTCTGCCTGGGCTTGAGATAGGGCCTGTTGTTTCGCCTTGCGCGATATCCCAGCTAAGGGCTCCCTTCCAGGCCTGGGGTCTCTGGCTTCCACAGCCTTATCAGACCTCTTAACTCCCCTCAGCCGCCACCACCACCCCATCCCCCTTTTGCCCCAGAGTAGCTCCTCTTCTGGGTACGGGAATACTCCGGCCCTCATTACAGCTCGAGCAAAAGAGCTGCAGGACGCTATCAGATCCCACAGATCAAGATTCCTTGGCGCGCAGATATTTACTGAATCGTCTCGCTCTTAAGGGTCACAAAGGGGCTAAAAAAACATGTGCCCCGGCAGCGCTCACCATTAGCAACAGGATAGGGCTCTCAGCTGAGATAAAGTTATGATAATTATTGGCTGCTCATTTTGTTTTTTTTTTGTTGTTTTTTTTTTGGTCTTCCCCTACTCCCCTCAGAAGCACAGCAGCCAAAGGTTTTCCTTAAAAGATAAGATTCTCCAAAACCTTGACGGAACGTAGAATAGCTCATCTCTCTCTCTCTGTCCTTTTTCCTTTTTTTCCTCCCTGCATCGGAATGGAGCGGGGTTGACACGAGTGAGGAACAGCTGTTCTCCTTGTTGGAAGTAGTAAATCAGTCCAAACCTCACTCAGCAAAACCAATCCCCATGGCAAAGTATCGTAAGAGCAGCCAGGGTCTGTAAGAGATCAGTGTGAACCTCCCGGCCAAGGCTCCGCATGTCGCACACACACACACACACACACATGCACATACGCACATACGCAAACATACACACAAACGCACATACACACAAGCATGCTCACTGCATTTATTTATTTATTTATTTATCTATTTATTTTTTAAGACAACTTCTTTTCTCTTTTGGACTCTCAGTATCTGCATTTCTAGCTAAAGTCTTTGTGTTTGAGGGCACGCCGTGCGACCCTGATGCTGCCTCTGTGTGAGGGCTCTCATTTCTCTCTCTGTACACACCAAGTATCTTATTGATTGTCCCCCTAATGGCTCAAGAGTGAGTTTCTCTCCTCACCAGTTTATATTTTTTGTCCCCTTGTTGATTGTGTAAGTGTCTAACAGAGAGAGTTTGCTGTAATAGTGATTACTAAAAGTAATGGACGCATATAAACAAATAGGCCCCCTAATGGACGTCCTAGCCAGCGTTAGCAAGCAGAGGCATCCTAAATATCCATTAGTTCATAATCCTTAAAGTTTATTTGTAATCCAGAGTCATGTAGAGGTTGTTGGGATATGGAGATCTTGCAAAACACAAAGAGGCCTCAGTGTGGACCTCGCACAACTAAGGGCGTTGTTGTCATGCTAAGCGCGTTGTTCAGCGGATTAGCTTCAGTGTGCGCTAGCTCCCGGAGCCCGCTTCACCCCAGGCGGCCCACCTTAACGCAACCTCTGCGTAACCTCACGACGCTAAACCAATTCGCCTCGTTAGCGAGTCACAATGTTCTACCCGAGCATCAGATTTAATTACGGTTCCAAAGCACAGACGCAAGTCATCTCCGATATATGGCAGCTTTATCTTCACCTGCCTCCGGTTTTGATGAGCTAATGCTAGATGTAGGGGCTGATTGTTTTCTGGGTTACTGAAGGGAGCGTGCCTGTGTTAGTGGGATGGGAAAACCCCCGTCTCAAGATGTGTCTGCTTCCCCTCTTTAAAACATGTGATGATAAACATCATTATTGACACGGTATGGATCTTCTGAACATTTAAAACTAACAGACAAATTTGTGTGAAGTGTGTGCATCAGTTGATAGAGGTGTGTTTAAACCGGTGTCAGGACCGGTGATGGCTCACCCATCAGTGCACACTCACCGTAATAGCGGGTTACAACACAGCCCCTTTTTATTGTATTTTGCACTGATCAACCTTATTTCAATACACAGAAATCAAATATAAAGAACTATATTTTTATCTGAACTTTTCTTCAGCGTCTTTATTTTAAAGAAAATTTGTAACCTTATTAAAAAAAAAAATGTTTACTTCCCAATTCTGTCACACAACATATTCCTTACAGTTATCCTGCTCTAGTGTAAACCTGTTTTTATCCCGCATTATATTCTCTACGTAGGATCTTGGTGATCGGGCAGGTTCAATAATGGCCAGGCACACTTGGACGCAATGCCAAGCAATTCCACACCCCTGTGTCTTCAAATTAGAATAATCCCTCATGCACGTTTGGGAACCAGAAAAAAAAATCCAGCCAGAATAGACCCAAAAGAGGACTGAGAGAGGGACTTTTTTTTGTTAAGGGGGAGTTTGGGGGAAGCGGGGGCTTGCAGGGTGTGTGGGGCGCCCGCCCCCCTAATGAAGCCTGCTGCAGAGCTGGCCTCGCGGGCTTTTTTGTGCGGCCCCCTCCGCGAGTGAGCGTGCAGGCAGGCAGGCAGGCAGGCATGCTGGGGGGCAGGCCTGCTTCTCGTGTGAAAAGGGATAGAGGGGTGGTTGGTTGGTTGGTTGTGGGGGGTTTGGGGGTTGTGAGGCTCTAAAGCCACGAAGGGCCGAGTCCGGCGAGGCTGTATGGGTGCGTTGGCAGGGGGAAGAGCGGGGCCCGATGAATAGGGTCTTTCAGTGCCTCAGACGGGCCTGAAAGGCAGGACACAAAGAGGCCGGGGCAACGGCTTAGAGTCGCACAGCTGAGCCACTGGAGGACTGGGTGCCCTCGGCTGATTTAAATACTGCCCCCCCCCCCCCTTCCCATGTCGTCTTTTCTTTGTCTTTTCTTCGTAAAGTTGCGTCGCCGTTACAGATAAACATTTGCCTCTCTGTGCCCTCTAAGATATAGGTGCCTCTTTCTTGTTGTAGTTCAAACCGTCTTCTTTTTGTTTTTGTTTTTAATAGATTGTTTGCAGTCATACACATTTTAAATAAATACCATCAATATTTAACAAAAAGAGTGAAGGCTGTAGAGTGCGGTTAAAACTGTGCCTGCTGGGCTTGTTGGTGGTGCTCGGTCAAGAACGACTCCATTGACTCTCAGGCCTCAACATTTTTTATTCATATTAGCAGCGGCTTAGTAAACGCTCTTGTTAAACATGCATTAGCTGCGTCTTTCAGGAAATTCAACGCGCTCTATCTGTCTCCCATCTCATTTGCTCTTTCACTGTCTCTCTCTTTCTCTCTGGGTGGCTAATCAGAGTGGTGATGGTTGTCAGACAGATGAAGTAACTCATTTGCTGTTATTTCTTCCCCCCCCCTCTCCCCAGTTCCTTTAGCTAATGCAGAGGTGTTGGCCAATAAATGCGATTAAATGACATAAGACTTTGACCTCAAATAAGTCGCTGGATTGGTGATATATTTGTTCAGCTCTTGCGCCTCTCTCTTTTTTTTTTTTTTTTTTTTTTCTTTCGCTTTCTCTCTTTCACACCAGACCCTGAGCAATTAAAAGGCCAACCAATGTTTGAAACCCCTCCACTGGAGCTAATGGTTCGTTTCATGCCAATCCAGACACACTCTGCCTGATAACGTCCTGATATTTTTCTTTTTTTTTTCTTTCCCTAAACATCATTCAGAGCTTTGTTTACTCCCTGGAGTGAAGGGTCAGAGGTCAAGGTTCAGGGCCAGTGGACTGAGTGGGATCCCTAAAGCTTGTAGTTAACTGAGGTGGAAGGGGGAGGGGGGGAGGGTGTTGCTCACTCACTCTATTAATTCATTGCATGGAAGTGGGGTATGACAGGTTCCAAATCTCTGTGAAATGGCATGAAAAAGTTGTTTTCCCCTCACAGTTATACGAACATATAATGTTATTTTTGGAAGTAAGCGAATGTGTCTGTGTGGAGAGCAGGCAAGAGGCTAAGCTTTTGTCGTCTCTGTGTGCTGAATTGCCTGAGTCAAACGCCTGCCATTATATCATAGCATCAGCATAGGCCGTCATTTAAAAGTCTAATCTGCTTTGGATTTCTGGTGAAACGTGTCATTCTTTTTGACATTGGGAACTTACGACCTCCACTCTGGGGCATGATGAAAATGTGGCCCCGTTTTTTTTTTCTTCTTCTTCTTTATTTTTTATTTTTTTTTGGTCCATGTGAACTTCCAGCCTTGACAGAGTAGCTCGGAGTCACTTAACGTGGTATTGTCTCTTAAAGCACCACGAGGGTGTTTGCCAGAACCCCACCCTCTCAGTCCTACTTTTTCTTTCCCTTTCTCTCTCTCTCTCTCTCTCTCTCTCTCTCTCTCTCTCTCACACACTCCAGTCTGCCACCCCCCCCTGTTTAAAAAAACTGTACCCCCCACCCACTCTTCCCCTCCCCAGATGTCCTGAAGTCAAGTTTATTATGCCGTTTCACGCAGCCTCAAAATTGCAGCTGCATGCGGAGCAATCTGGATCGTATTAGCTCAGGCGCTGTGATTTATAAATTGTTTCTCAGACCATAAATCCCTCCTGTAATTGTGCACCAAGCTTCTCTCTCCCTTTTTCACCCCCCCCCTTCTACTTCAGCACACACACTCATTCTCTTTCTCTCTCGCTCTCTCTCTCTCTCTCTCTCTCTCTCTCTCACTTTCTGACACATACGCGGTGCCTGGGCCATCTGTAATTGTTTGCAGGCGAGAGCAGTTAAGAGTTGGAAAGAGTGTGTTGTTGATGGGTGGAGGGAGAGATTTGGGTATTAGTGTGGAATTTACTGACTTGAAGGTATGGTGGTTTTCTTTCTGTGGCTTTCATAGTGATTAAAAAAAAGAAAGAAAGAGTTGAGCTCTGATAGCATTTTTGAAGGAGTCTTTGCTCTAGTTGTGCTTGTATTCGATCTAGTCGATCGGGACTCCTGTTGCAGAAGTAGAATATTGCCCTCAGAATTCCTCCATGCTCTGAGCCCTGAATGATCAGGGGCCTTCCTTGGGGGGGGGGGGGGGGGGGTTTAGTCTCCATTGTTTTTAAAGTGGGTCTGAGGCCTCCCATCACGTTCACCTTAAAATTCTTCTTTACTCGCGGATGAGGTAATGGGCCATCGCTGGGCGGTTTTATGGGCCAGTCAGGCTGCTGTCCAGGTGAGGTAATACCCATGCTAGTTTATGATGCATGAGTAACAGTGACGCCCTCGTTATCCTCACTCAGTCGACCCCCAACAAAGACATGCTGGAATTATGCAGTTTGCATGGATTCAATGTCTACACTAGACTAGTCACTAAGTAAACAGTTGCTATTTTAAAAATCTTAAGTGAAGTGACGTGAAGTGAAGTGCCTATATAAGAGTATGTTAGACTAAACATCCAATTATGTTTAGTTTTTTCCCCCCACTGAAGACACGTTTGGTCTGGATTTTGCATAGTGTTCATGGTACTCCCACAGCTAATGCAAATAATGATCTAATAAGTGATGGAACCCATTGGCCATCCACTAGTATGTCACTTACTCCATGCTGAAAGTGCAGTGTAAGTGGTTGTGTCATCTCAAATAAACTTCCCAATTTGATCTCTGGTGGTCTTTCGTATGGCTGAGAAGTGCATTACATAGGCATACCTGTAAACTGTAGTGGCAGCCATCTTGAACCTGGACTCACTGTTCCTCCATCAGATTACTCTGTACGGTGTACGTAAAGCAGTAATCAGTCATTTGACAGATATTATTCCGATTTATAATTATGTCTGGTGTGTAATCTAGGCAGTTCCATATGAAAATGTTGACAAACAAATTGTATCAATCAAGGTATTATTTCCCTTTTGATGTTACTATGAACAGTTAATGAAATGGGTCCTTAATAAGGGCCTACTTTCTCTCTGCTGTTCACAATGGCAGAAATCTAAAGCGCTGGGGAGAAAATGACCCCACTCCGGCCCCACCCCCCCTAGGGTGGTCTAACCTATCAGTTTTTATTAGGGGAAGCCCTGTCCAGGTCAACGCAAGCAAATAAATGAATGAAACCCAGCACTTCCTGTCCAACTGGGAAAACATTAGCTTCATAACTCGACCAGAGGCACTCCTCCAATTCGTTCCTGACCTCCTCTCCTTTCCTCTCTATATTTCAATCTGTCTCTGTCTCTCTCGCTCTCTATCTCCCTCTCACTCTATCTCTGTCTGTCTTTGTCTTTCTCTCTCTCTCTCTCACTCTATCTCTCTCTCGATGTGTGAAAAGCATCGCACACATAGCGGCCTGCCACTGCGGAGTGGCCCTAATGCATCTTTATGGGAGGCTGAAGATGCTCTATTGTTTTGCTCTCGGGCTGCTTCTCAGTGAACCTGAAAGCGAGAGATGACCTCCTGACCTCCAGCTCGTCCTGCTCGGTCTGCTCCCTAAAGACCCTTTCTCCAAAAAGAGGTGGGGTTTGGGTGGGTGGGGAGGTGGGGGTGCAGCGACACAGCACCACAGCGCCGGAGTTGGTTTAAGTGCTGAGGGGAAATTGTTTGTTCTCTCTCTCTCTCTCTCTCTCTCTCTCTCTCTTTCCCTTCTACTTTTGTTTGTGTGCGTTTTAGTGCAGTCCTTTAGAGAAAGACTTGACTGACATTCACTGTGTGTGTATGTGTGTAAGTATGTGTGTAAGCAACACTGAAAGCGCTTCAGGAATTCAGGACTGCGCATGTGAGGAGATTTTCGGGGAGCGTGTGGGTGGCTGGCATGTCCTTGACTCAGTCTGCTTTCGGCTGAACAAGTCATCAAGTTTGTTCTATTGAAGCCCTGATTGACACCAAACCTGTGAAGCTGCTTTTCTTTTTCCTTTTTCTCTTCTTTCTTCTTCTTTTTCTTTGGCGTGTTGTCGGTCACTTGAATGCCACATCGACCTGGAAAGGTCGATGCAAACCTGTTGATGAGCATTTGTTGGTGTGTGTGTGTGTGTGTGTGTGTGTGTGTGTGTGTGTGTGTGTGTGTGTGTGTGTAGCTTCTGCATGTATGCCTATGTGAGTGTTTAACTGCCCTTTAAGTCTCTGGGACATCCATGTTTGAATGTGTTTCCATGGCGACGTGTGTGTGTGTGTGTGTGTGTGTTAACTGTGGGTGGGTCATGGCCCAGCAAACACACAACATGCTCATAGAATGGACACCTTCCCCGTGTTGTATGGGATAAAAGTATCTGCTAAATACACGTCCTTGGATCATTCAGGAGCCGTGTGTGTGGGTGAGAGTGAACTAGTAGAGTGATGTCAAGTAGTAAAATTGACAGGAGGCGAGTGTTTCTCTCTCTCTCTCTCGCTCTCTCTCTCGCTCTCTCTCGCTCTCTCTCTCTCTTGTATTCTGCGTGAGCTACTAGCGCTCACACACAGGAGGCATCTGTGGGCAGCTGTACTGGGGGAGGGGCAGTTGGAGCTCCAGGAGCATGGGGAGTTTGGGGGGGTTGGGGTCTGAGTGAGGGTCTCCGGGAGGGAGAATGGGGAATAGAATAGTGTGTGTGTGTGTGTGTGTGTGCGTGTGTGTGTGTCTGCTCATCTGCTCCCATCCTCACATGCACACACAGACAGAGTAGTACAGTGGGTGGAAGTTTGTGTGTGAGTTTTTGAGTGTGTGAGCATACATAAGTGTGTGTGCGCGATTGACGCAGCATTGGAACGTGTGTGTGTGTGTGTGTGTGCACGCACATGCATTGGAGGAGTGGAGAGGAGCAGGAGGTGGGGTAACGGGGTGGGCTCTGTCAGTGGGGGCTGCAGAGAGAACACAATCAGCCCTCTGTTTTCTTAAGACTTGTGGTATGTGCAAGCAGAAACAAATGTGTTTAATTTAGCCCTTTTTTCCTCTTCCTTTTTACCCCTGTACACACCCACAGCTCTCTTCTTCCACCCCTCTCTCTTCCCCTCTCTCTCCTTCTCTCTCTTTTTGTCTCTCTCTGTCTTCCTCTCTCTCTCTCTCTCTCTCTCTCTCTCTCTCTCTCTCTCTCTCTCTCTCTCTCTCTCCTCCTTTCCTCTTTGCCTTGAAGAAGATGCCTCCTGCCCTTCTGCCTCTGTCAGCTGCTTTGCAGAGAGGTATAAAAAGGCAGAGGAGAAAAAAAAAAGCGGTGTGTGCCCTTCGCTCCGAAAAGGCTCCTATTGAAAAAGCTGGCAGCCACTCAGTACTTCGAGATCAAATTTACTCGGAGGCAAATATTTATTTTCTCTTTCAGGGAAAGGGGGGGGGGGGGAGGTTTATTTTGTATGTTGGTGCCCAAGTTTACAAGTGATTACTATGCTGAGGTATGTAGTAGGGGGGCAATGCTGGCTGCCTTGTCGACGGGGGTAACCTCATAACCAGTTGAGCCCAGTCAAATCACACATCACATTTTTAAGGGTGCCTACTGTGGTCACATATGGTTAGACTGTGCTTGCCATAAATTAGGGGTTCAGTTGTTTTCCAGTTCGAGCATTTTTGCCTGGGATGAGAATCTTGGATCCTGCTTTTCTTTATTGTAATGTGTGTGCAAGTGACTCTACCGTTGTTAGTCGGCTAATAATAAGGCCAAAGGCCAACATTTGACTGAAACCCACAAATACAAAAATGGCCTCATCTCCCTTCAGGTCAGGTGATGCGTGTGTGCGTGTGTGCGTGTGTGCGTGTGTGCGTGTGTGCGTGTGTGTGTGTGTGTGTGTGTGTGTGTGTGTGTGTGTGTGTGTGTGTGTGTGTGTGTGTGTGTGTGTGTGTGACTTGGGCTGTGTGTGTGTGTGTGACTTGGGCTGTGTGTGTGTGTGTGAGACTTGGGCTGTGTGTGTGTCAGAGACTTGGGCTGTGTGTGTGTCAGAGACTTGGGCTGTATGTGGGGAGAAGTGTGTGGTATGGGTTAATGTGAAAGCATTAAATCTGAGCAGAAGGGCTCACAGCCAGAGAGGCCAGTTTGACATGTAACCAGACACCACAGGCGATGGAGGGAAAAACTGAAAAAAAAAAAAAAACGTTAAAATGGACTCAAACAACGTGGCTACCTTCACCTCACTCCATGTGAAAAACGAGTCATCACTTTCTCATGTTTTTATTATATTTGAAAAAAAAAATACATTCTATTTGACCCTTAGTCTGTCTACTCTCCTACCATGGTTGGTTTACTCCATAGATAGATTGATTGACTGGCATAAATTGCATAAAATACAAACTATAAACAATAAACTTTATATACTACTATACTACTAGATACAATAAATAGAATAACTGTGCTAATGAAATGTAGAATGTGCATTGCTACTCTGAGGGTAAGCCTCCTCTCCCGACAAAGAGGTGGAGTCATTATATTTGCTATTGCAGTGGGCAGGAATAACTTCCTGTAGCAGTTCTTATTACAGCATTGAAGGAGCCTCCAACTGAAAACACTCTGCAGTCTGACCAGTAGGTCGTGCAGGGGATGTGCAGTGATGTCCAGTACGTTGAGCAGTTTATGCAACATCCCTCTCTCAACAACCACCTCCAGGGGCTCCGGAACAGTCCCTAGCACAGAGCCAGCCTTCTTTATCAGCTTCAGTTTCAGTTCAGTTTCTTAGGGGTCACTGGCCCTGATGCTGCTGTCCCAACAGATGGCAGCAAAGAAAATTGCACATGGTACAACAGACTGGTAAAGGCAACATCTTGCTGCACATATTGGCGGACCTAAGCTTCCTCAATAAGTAGGGTCTTCTCTGTCCCTTCCTGTAGACAGTCATTGTACATTTGCACTGTCAAGGTGACCACCGAGATATACCTCTTCTCCCAGGATAGTCCTGGTCCTCCTAAAATCCATCTAGGCCACATTTAAGAGGAGGTGGTTGATCCCACTCCATGCCATAAGGTGGTCCACCAGTTCCCTGTACTCAGTCTCCTGTCCTCCACTGACACCCCACAACTGCAAAGTAATCTAAAAATGTCGGCAGATGATGGGACTCCGAGTTGTATTGGAGGTCTGATGTATACAGGGAGAGAGGGAAAGGTGAGAGGACAGTCCCCTGCGGTACTCCTGTGCAGCTAACCACCTGCTCAGTCACTGTACCCCTCAGTCACACAAACTGTGCTCTGTCTCTGTCAGGGAGGTAATAATCCAGGAGGTTTGGAGGTGTCTACCTGTATTTTTTTTAGAGTTTCCGTCGCGGCAGGTAAGGCTGGAACATGTTAAAGGTACTTGAGAAAACAAAGAACATGATCCTCACAGTGCGGCCAGCTTTGTCCAGGTGAGAGTGGGCAGGTAGATGATTGCATCCGCGGGCCGGTAGGTAAACAGCAGTGGGTTCCAAAGAGGTCTGAGTTGAGCCCAAACCAGTCAGCTGATGGTCCTGTACTGAACATGTTGAAAAACACATTCCACTTGTTATAGACAAGCTTTTAGAAGGCATATTGTAGTATTATTGATGCCACTTAAAATATATCAAGGCCACATTTGGAGAAAAGGAGAGATTTGTAAGTGGACCATTGTACATCAACTGCTTGCAGCAAGCCTGTAAAGATCCATTCATCTCCATACTTGTGCTGGTTGATATCAAATTCAATACATTTTCAGTAAATGTGATTGACTTTATTGTACTGAAGCACTGCTTCTATTCGGAGGACACGTAGTGAAGGTGTCGCATATCAAATCAGCCGAGTTTAGTGAACACAGCATAAAGGGCTGAACTTGCTATTGGCTTGCGGTAAATTGGCGTCTATTGATGAAAATATGAATTGTTTGGACTGCCATGCTCTTTCGGCTAAAAAGAAACAGAAAGGAATTGGGAACCAAAGGAAAGCATCAGCGTGCGGCACTCGAGTCGTGTGTGGGTGCCTTTGGGGACTAAAGCAAGCCCAAGGTCACCTGTGACATGAGAGCTGCATAGAGAAGATAGCCTTCTCTTAAAGACGTTAACAATTCCGTGTGAACAATATGGACTACTTAACTAAATGTCTTGGCTCTGACGTTAGGCAATCGTTTTATAGCATTGCATTGCTCACTAGTATTTCAAGGGCTCGTATTGACAAAGCATTTGACCAACAAGAGTATTCCTAAGATGCACTGAAGGCTTCTCAGTAAATTATTTCTCTGAAAACCTATGTAAGCTGTTGAGACCAACTTTTACTAAGGAAAAGCGAGAACTCATAAGAGAAAGACCTTGTTACCATGGCTTATGTCAAGAATTGCTTTCAATGAATGGTTATTGTTGATGAGTGACAGATCGGTGCCAGTGAGTAGGCATGCAGTTAATCGAACAATCAATAGATAAATCAATGAATATGACCAACTACAAATTAAACTCTAATGGAATATGCTACCCACACACAGACTATCTTTGCACCGTTTTCAAAACGTATGATGAAAACGTTTGTGTAGACAGGAGCTAGTTTGCATTCCAACATATTGAAACGTTGAATGTTTGAAACTGCCGTTTCCAATTAGTTTGGGAGTTGAAGAAAGCGAACAAATGCTTTGTGAATACAGGCCCTGTTGAGTTCATGGTCTCCCTGTTTTTTGAGTTTATTATCTCCTTTCGTATTCTCAGAGGACTTGGAGTGTGTGTGTGTAAGTGTTTGTCTCACTGATTGTGAGGTTTTTGGCTACACTGAGGGGTTTCTGCGAGCTTGTTGCCTTCTGACTGTGCTTTGCTGGGAAAGGTCTCCAATTCATGTCTACACATCTGCTAAAGTGGACCCTAACAGTCGTGGTGAAATTAAAGTTCCATGCTGGAGCTGGACTGCTTGTTGCTGTAAGTGTGCATCTATTTCGTGGAGGGTCTTGAAAACCTCTCAGTTCTCCTCTGTAGCTAAATCACACAATCCTACTTGTTTTTTTTTCTTTCCTTATTTAGTTTTTCTTTTTTCCTGTTTTTTTCTCCCGCTCTCCCTCAATCTCTCTCTGCCTCACAGTCCCTCTTTACGCTAATAGTTCTTTTGTGTACGAGAGCATGTTAAGAGGCCTATGCTGCTTGGCCTTAATAGGCCGTGTTGGCATAGAAACGGTTGCACTCTGGAAGAGGTGACCTTTGACCGTTTCTTTTTTTTTTGACAGGCCCTGAATGAGCAAGCAAGACGGCCGAGCAACACACAATGGAGGCCTGGGGAGCGGAGGGAGTAGCCCTGTCAGAGTCTCTTAACTTCACTTCCCCCCGAACACCAAGGGACACTCGGAAATCTGGTGTCTATTAGCTGTATGCTAGCCTGGGTTAGCCCAGGAGTCGAGACGGGCTGCGTTTAACCCCCCCCATGTCAAACCTGGTGGGTGGGACCACAGGTCTGTCGAGAGGTTGTTGTTTTAAAGGCAGGGGGCATTTTTCACGAAGCTCACGAAGGCAAACACTTTGGCGATCGGGTGACATAACCCGTTGCGTTGTGCTATCGAAAACGAGCCGTTGTTTAGGATGAGTAACTTGTGTTTCCTCGAGACTGCATTGCTCCTTGACACAGAACAAGACAGTTGGATTGTTCAATAGATGGGTCATGGGGTTGTGGCCAGAATTGTATCATGATGCTCTTTTGACCAAAAATGTCTTTTGGCACACACTGAAGAATCAACAGCATGAAAATGTGCTTCTGTTTTCGCTGTTGACACCTGTGTGTCGAGTTCACATGGAAAAGAGATACAACCCTCCCTTGCTTATGACATATTTTGTAAGGAGGTGAAATGTTTGTTTTGGAAACCTGGTATTTTTATATTTCGACAAACATATATATCATCTGCTCGTACAGACGATTGTATCCACAACTACTCTTGGGGGGAAAAAAATATCTGCTTCCCATCATAGAGGAGCCTTTTCCTTTGCCTGTGTACTAAAGGCAAAGAAAACCTCATTTGGATTTTAGTCAAGCTTTGGTGTAAACAGTTTGCCCATCCAAAGCAAACATACCTGCGTCTTGACTAGACATGCTAATGTGTGACCGCTTTGACTGATGGGAACATAGCTGGATTAGCCTGTGATTGCTAAAAGGATGAGAGACATGACACAGAGTGGTGTGCAGTTTGCAGCAGAACTGGTTTGCCATTTTCTTTTATACTCTAGACTCAATGCATTGTATGATTCTGTAGCCTATGGCTGTTTTACAGGAATGCAGTCTCCTGACTCAGTCAAAAAACACAGATTGCCTTTCCCCTGCCAATTAAAATCGAATTAGCACTTTGGGGTAGTCTGTCGTTTGCTTAAGAATTGTGTCCTTTAATTGTCTTAATTGCCCCACAATACACACAAACAATGGCACCCAATTCAAACTAGGTGGAGACTTTCTCATTCCCCCATTGTGTGCGGGCTGTCGAACGGCCTATGTCTGTGTGTGTCTTGCATAGATCAACACGAGGTGCCAATGGCTCGCATAAGCAGGTGATTTACTCGAACAAAGGCTAGGGCATGTGGAGACTGACTGACGGGTCCATTATCTGAGGCTACTCTTTAAGGGGGGGGGGGTCATTAGCACCTAAACCTGCTGCAAGCAGTGTGGCCCTTTTCATTTCACAAAGCCGGGTGGGGGTGGGGTAAGAAAACAAAGAGGAGGGATAGGGTACATGCTTTCAGGGGTGATTGACATTATCTCCTGGGTAGTGTCTGTGTCTGTGTGTCTGTGTGTGTGTGTGTGTGTGTGAGCGAGAGAGAGTGTGTGGGTGGGTGTTCTCTATAGGTCTACGTGTTAACCTGTTTTATGGATCTCGTTACTTTTGTGCAACTAGTGAAATTATATTGCATTCTGTAGCTTGAACTGATGCCTGCTCATCACTTGTATTCAGTAGCTGTTTTCTGACACCGACCTTATATATTTTTTTTCCCGGAGCGCTGCACATCATTACTGTCATTTTCATAATGTCAAAACTCAGCTCACTGTGCCATGGGACTGTTATCCAAATGAAAGTATGTCATTTTCAAAGTTTTCTTTTTTTCTCGAAGAGAGTAAAAAAAGTTTTTTTTTTTTTTTTTTTTTACTTTTTAGAGACTTTTTTTTTAGAGAGAGGAGGGGGGAGTGTATTTTCGGTCCTCTTTGTTGGCAGCGCCACCGCTCGGCTACCAACAACAAATGTGCTCACATCTGCCCGTCTCCGATGCCACTCTTCTGCCTGGCACACACAAACACGCGCACGCCGACTCCTACGACAAAGACACTCATGCCCCAGACTCTCTCTCTCTCTCTCTCTCTCTCTCTCTTTCTCTCTCTCTCTCTTTTTCTCTCTCTCTCTCTCCCCCTCTCCATCTCTCCATCTCCATGAAAGCAGCTCCAGTGAAACAATTAGACCCAAAACACTGGCAAGGACACAGGCCCCAGAGCATATGCCGTATTCTCTCTGTTCGACAAACCAAAGGAGGCCTGGACTCAGACTGGAATAACTCGGGGTTGGGGGAGACGCTGCCACCTTTTGTGGCATCTGCGCCCCCCCCTCATTAGGCAAACCGCTTCCACTGATGTCTCATTCGGGGGGTGCTGGTGGCGCGGGGAGTTGGAAGACAATTAGAGGGGTGTAAAATGGATCACAAAGATTTATTTATTTATTTTTGAGGGGATGAGTTTGTCCTCGGCAGCCTAGTTTATAACTTGGGAAAGATAATGTAGGCTGCTACGAATAGGCAAGAAAAGGCTAAATGAAGTGTGAAATTGTAGCGTTCGATGTGAGTGTGTAGCGTTCGATGTAAGTGTAAGCCTTTTTTGCCCGCTGTGGCTCACTGTTCATAGACTCTGTGCATTAACATATATGTGTACTGTGGGAGAAATCAGTAGTCAGTAGGTGAAATCATCTATGTCCACTGACAACCCAAATGACCTGACCCTTACCCTAACCCGTGAGAGCGTATGTGCTGTGCTCTCTTCTGTTAAATTTGTTTACATGGCTCAACTTCCAGAAGGCCAGCAGGCATATCTGAGTGATGACAAGCTACCTATCCAACAGCCACACATGCTGATAGATAACGGAAACTACCATTCGATGCACTTTTTATGCTCTGGTGTTTGCAGAGAAATTGCACAATGTAATGGATTGAGACATTTAAACAGTTGCAGATCCTTATAATTTTCTAAAATGATAAACCGTTTTTAAAATGGACAAATACAACAGGACAATAACGTTTCAGTTTTGTATATCTGTAGTTATCGCCCTGAGGTAGTAATTGTTGGCAATATGGTACAGATCACATTGTAGAGCACTGAAAGGGAAATATAGTCTCCTCACTGTGGGTCCAGAGCTATGCCAGCCCTCTTGGAGTTCCTTTCAAAATGAAGTTAAGGGCACCTGCAATACATTACAGGAGCGCCCGAAGTGTACTGTAAAACATAATTGCCGAATTGAGTTTGTGTGTGTGTGGGTGTGTGTTTCCAATCTCCCGTCAGTGTAAACACCTTAAAAAACATGGGCGCTGTTGTGAAAGCTCCTTTAGCTCGGAGCGTCTCGGATGGCTACAACCTCTGCACTACCCCACGGGAATGAGACTCCCTGTCCAGGGGATTGCCGGTTGGCTCGGGTCGGCACGTTGGACCAGCCCAAAGACAGACAGACAGACAGACGGACAGACGGACAGGCAGACAGGCAGACAGGCAGACAGACAGGAGAGTCATTCTGACCACAAAGCCAGTTCGTCTGTCTTCGTGTTCTGGAGACCACTCAAATTGTAAGGGGGCCGAAGCCCAGCTGGGGCTGTTGTGATTATAGAAGTTGGAAGAAAGAAAGAAAATATGATGCTAAAAGGGGCTATTTACTGAAACAAATTAAACCCCAAATCTTAACCAGGAGGTACAGGAATAAGTGAAAAACAAACGGCGCTGTTCTGTGTTTCCCTGAAGGGTCATTGAGCAACAACCGTGGTAACCGTGGAGACAGAGTCTTCAAAATGGTACTCTCTCTCTCATTTAATGATGGTAGTTGTTTAACAGCACTTTAAGGAAATGCACCTCCTGCTTGACAGAATGTGAGTTTCCGTGCTTCGAGACGATGTCCAGGCATGCACACACACTCATGTGGGCGCCAGATATACAGACAGTTGCATTGGTTATGAGTTGTCCAGCACCTTTTTTTTTTTTTCTTCTGAAAGCCGGACATCGAATGTAGCCACAGTCTCCAGACAGAGTTTGTCAACAACTCAAACATTTGGTGATGGGCAGCAGCCAGTGTGTTTTGTCAGTGCTTTCAGCAATCAGTTCAACATGTATCTTGCATCATAGCCCACGCTCTGTCACAGGGTCGGCTCGGCACAATGCTGAGAGAGAGAAAGAGGGTAAAAAAAAGAGAGAGTGAGTGAGAGAGAAAGGGACAGTTGACTGTCTATAATGTGTGCAGTATGGAGGCGGGACAGGCAAGGAGAGTGGTGTGATGATATCTGGATGTCTTTAAAATGGATATCTGCCGAGCAGAATGGCAATTAGAAGGAGAAGTCGGTGTTGAAGTGCCCCAGGGCATGTTCTGAGTCCTGCCAGGAGTGTGTTGCGTGTACGTGCGAGCGCGGGCGCGTGTGTGCGTGTGTGTGTGTGTGTGTGTGTGTTGAGGGGGGTTGAGGCAGAAGGGGTGGAAGAGAGAGGGGGGAGACCTGGAAGCTGCACAGCGCCGTGGAGGTACTCAGTGATTGACACAGATTAGACAGGGAGAGATGGGGACTGTTTTTGCGATGTGTGTGTGTGTGTGTGTGTGTGTGTTTCTTCTTTTCTTCTTTTTTCCCCTTGCCACTCTTTTCTGCCGTTCGCTGCCATAGAAGACAGCCTTCATTAGGGCGATCACCAGAGTGGCCCCAGCTCTCAGCCGAGCCCCATGGGCCTGTAGGACAGCACTAGTGGCCCCGCACCACTCCAGTCCTCTCCGCTCCTCTCTGCTGACGGTTGCGGAGCTGGCGGAGCTGGCGGAGCTGGCGGAGGCCCCATCAGTCAGGAGGACCCTGTGATTTAGCACTCAGCCGCAGGGGGAGAGAGGATGGGGGGGAGAGTGGGAGAGTGGGAGAGTGGGAAGAGAGTTGATGTCAATCCCAAGCATTTCCTGTCTTTAGGCTGGAAGGCTCGCTTCTGCAACCCCCCCCTCCGTACACACACACACATACACACACACACACACATACACACACACACACACACACACACACACACACACACACACACACACACATACCTCCCTTCACCCCAAACCTCCACCTCCTCCTATCCCCTCCTTGGCCCTTCCGCACTCTCCTATAGAGGTCCGGTGGCCCCCCAACTGCTAGGAAACAATACCCTCACCCCACTCCCACACAGCCCATTCCTGAAAATATAACCACCCCCCCCCCCCCCCCCCCTCACTGTCTTACATAGTCTTCTCTCTCTCCCTCTCTCTCTCTCTCCCCCTCTCTCTTTCACTCTTTCCTTTTTTCTCCATTCTTTCTCCCAATTCACTCTCCTCTTTGCTTTTCCTCTCCCTCTCTTGTCCATTTTTAACCTGTGGCCTTCCAAACTTCCTTCCCGCGAGCCGAGTCGTAGTAGTGTGCAGCGGACAGGGTGACCTTCCAGTGGGAGCCCTGTCATCCTCAGGATGTGCTGTTGTGTGTGTTTGTGGGGGACAGTAGGGTTTTCGTCTAAACGGCATTTAACAGCTTTTGATTTGGTTTGACTTTAAAAATCTCATATTTTCTCATATCTTAAAACTACACGTGTAGAAATATATGTCGGTAAATATCACAAATGGAGATTATGTTATGATTTGGCCGCAATCCGTCTGGGAGGTAATAATGTGGTTACGCGTTATTTATCCAGGGCGTGGGGAGCATGTCCTACACACATGAACTATGGCCTCGCTGGAGCCATATGCTGGGTTTTCCTGGAAGCATGAATCGGCCAAGGTGGCAGCGAACGCGAGCGCTTACTTTATAGGAGTTACAATTAGGCTGTTTTTCCAAATGAAATAAGAGCTCTCCTGTGATTTGAGGCATGTGAATGAGCTGGATGGCTGTGAGATTGGACTGGGCCTCTGTGTGTTTACCACTGGGGTTGTTTTTTTTTTGAAGCTGGAGCATTTGGTTTTTGTGGGGTTATGTTTTTTGGTGTGTGTGTGAGTGGTGTGTTTGTCATTTTTTTTATTGGGAGCGGGGGGGTGGGGGGGTGGGGTGGGGTGGGGTGTCCGCTTGTTTGTAGACTGTGGATGTGGGGGTTCAGGAAATGAATTCTGAATCGGACCGACCGCCAGGCTACACGAGAGATTGCCGTAGTGTTCTATAATGAGAGCCAGTTCCGCAGGTGGACCAAATTAGTCACCGACATGAACGAGCAAGAGAGAGACAGTGGAACTCAGTCTTTGCCTGAGCTCGGGCACACCCACCCACCCAGCCAGCCAGCCAGTCAGCCACCCAACCGGCCAGTCAGCCACCCAACCGTTCTTTGCCTCAGTGGCGTTGGTGCCCAGCCCCCCCCTCCCCCCATGCTTTCCCAGCGCTGTCGGTATGAGTAGCTTAGTTTTTAGTCTCCGTGAAGGGCGTGATCTCCATATCCGTCCACTCAGCGAAAACTACTGCACCGTGCCCAACATAAACCTGCCTGGAAATGAGGCCGTGCCTGAGACCAGGGGGGGCTCCACTCGCTGGAGCAGAAAAGGAAGCCATTTGGTTAGTTTTCAAATCCTGAGGGTAAAATGCCCACAGTGCGTCTGAAAATCTCCCGTATCCGGTGGTTGAACATGATGGACAAACCAGATGGCAAGAGTCCTGAACACAGCAGCCTCTCCACGGCTCAGCCATGTGCTATCCTATACGTTCATATTGAGTGGAGTTTCAGACTGGTTTAGACTAGTGCAGAGCTTAGATAGCATACCCCAGGTTGCCTTGCAAGTCGTCTGATGCATGTATCAGTTGACAAGTTAAGCCAAGTCGTCAGGAAGCAAATGCTCTTGCTTGTTTTACAGGTAGTACAGGTGACGTGACTCGGATTTGCAGGAAGGGATAGACTTGTAAAAAACGGACACACACACACACACACACACACACACACACACACACACACACACAGTCTTGGCCATCCCCATTTTTCCTGCTGGATGAGACTTCCTTTCAGCTGTTTGCCCCCATTAGCCCTTGTCCCCCTTATATACACTCTCACGAATGTATGTTTTCTGTCACACTCTTTTTCACACACACACACACACACACACACACACACACACACACACACACACACACACACACACACACACACACACACCTGCTATTGCTCCACTGGTATACATTCTCTGTCTCCTTCTCACTTATACACTTGCTATCTCACGCTCATTTTGTTTCTGTCTCGCTCGCTTACAGACACGCACATGCGCTCACTTACGCACTCTCTCTCTCTTTCACTCACACACATATACACACACACACACACACACACACACACACACACACACCACTTAGCCCTCCCCACCTCTCAGTGGATGGGCGCCCACAGCTGGACTCTTGTAGAAACACATTCCCCGACAAACCCCTGATTTCACACTTCTGTTACTCCTCTTATTCCATCCCCAAATGCATCATTTACACACACACACACACACACACACACACACACACACACACACACACACACACACACACACACACAGGTGCTTGTCATAATTATAAGTCTCATCTGGTGCTCGTGCTGATATTTATGAAGTTTTGCTGGGAATTGTTTTAACCAAATGTTATTTGAGAAAAATTGAGTCTCCACACTTAAAACACAATTTAAATCTGTCTGAATCCTCCATTCACTGTGAAATCCATATGCTGGCCCTGTTTGGTAGACTCATGAAACGGTCTGACTTTCATTGAAAGGGAATTTTCCAGTTTGATATGTCATGACTCGGACCTGCACATTTGAAGTGTGCACATTTCTTATCTGTGAAAGATCTTTCCGCATCTCTCCACAGTCCTACTTCATCTTCATGTGTTAAACTTATATTTCGCAGCATGTTTCTCTGTTAAGGTTGTCTGAGTTCTGTGTCTAAGTCTCTCTTTTTTTATATATTTTTCCTGCAGTACCTGCCAATGAAATGGCCTCTTCTGGACGTCCCAGGAACAGCGTCCCTCAAAGACTCCCGATCACCCACTCCAGGACACCTGGTGAGTAACCTATCCCTCAATCCAGCACAGGACCCTCACCAACACATGCAACCAGTGTTCCTCAGTTTACTGAGCCATGCGCTCACCAACACACAGTCTGGGTCACTGCTCGGTGAAAACCATCTGTGAGACAAGGGTAAACATTTACAAAAAATGAAAATCATTTCGATTACATGTCATTATGACATGTTTGGGTGACCTGTTTGTTGAGTACAAAGTTTGAAAACTCTGCAGGTTTCCATTGCCTGTTTTTGCTCGATACACTGACCAAAAAAACCCTTATGGCCCTTATGTAGTCAGTACCTTCTGCGGCCTACCTTAGTGAGGAGCCCATAGAGATTTCAATTACAGACTGCGGAGATGAATATGTATACTCTTATCACCTTCAGCAAGTGGACAAATCAGATCTCTTAAATGACGTGCATTGCCTTTATGTTTACCCTCACCCCTCACCCCCTGACCTGTACACACCCACTGATAAGATTCCTCAGTGGTAATGTTGCGTGTACGCCTTGTCTCTTTGCACACGTTGAAGCCAGCTTGATGAATCAGGTTCTCGCTGGGCTGTGAGACGTGATCGCTTGCGTGGGTTTTTCTTTTTTTTTTTTAACTCACTGACCTCGCAGGATCTGGTGTGTGGAGACTTTTTTTGTTTTGTTTGTTTGTTTTTGTTCCCCCCCCCCTTCTTCCTCATTCCGCCTCAGGGTAGTATGTGTTTGCTGATCAGTCCTGATAACCCCTCCCCCCCACCCCCAAGCACGGAAAAAGCCTGCGTGTAACAGAGGGATGCGCTCGCGTCTGTCTGAGCGTGGACAGCTGGGGTGAATGGTGTGCGGTAATGCGCTCGGCCTGAGACTTGAATCTGACTGAATCAGCAGCTGACCTCGATGACCCAGCGCCAGACAACAAGGAGGGTGAAAAAGGGACATCAGTTCCCCTTATTAAGCCCCCCCCCCCCTTCGAAAAGGTTGTCTTGTTGTCTGCAACACTGTGAGACGTCCTTTCTCTTTTATGGGTCGTTCGTCGCGGACTCGTAAATGCAATGATGCGCTCGACAAAGTCATCATTGAGCCGCGTCCAGGGATTCTGATGTCAGTGGCGGTGACTGGTTTGCCAGGCCAGAGCTGGAGCGGCAGCCAGAGCACCACCGGCAGCAGCATCATCAGCAGCCGCGAGACAAGAACAGTTAAGTCCAGTAGAGTCCGTGCGCGCGCGTCACTCCCATCTCAATTGGCCGCCAATTAAAGTTATTTTATTACAATAAGTGCTGACCTCCTCCTCACCCCGCCCTCGCCTATGTGGAGCTTTTGTCCTGGGGGACACTGGCCACGCTGTGCTCTGTTCGCCCACTGCCAATGGAGTTTGATTTTATTTACTTAATATATAACATTATAAAATGCATGCACTCACATTATGCGGACCGCAGTAGGGAGAGAGAGAAAGGGAGAGGGAGGGAGGGAGGGAGGGAGAGGGAGGGAGGGAGGCCGGCCGAATAAGCAGCGAGCGTAATGGGAATTGAGTTAGCGTGAGATGAATGGCGGGCATTGAAGAGGGTTGGATGCGGTGAGCCCTTCCTCCTTTGGCAAGCCTCCATGCTGCTGCCAGCCGCTGCCCGCTCTGTGTGTGTGTGTGTGTGTGTGTGTGTGTGTGTGTGTGTGTGTGTGTGTGTGTGTGTGTGTGTGTGTGTGTGTGTGTGTGTGTGTGTGTGTGTGTGTGTGTGTGTGTGTGTGTGTCCTTTTGCTTTTTTTTTTTTGCCCCATTTAAAAAAAAAAAAAAAAATGAAAGAAAAGGAAGGAGAAGAAGCAGACGGAGAGAGCCTCTCTTTTATGATGGTGACCAATTGCAACTATGTACTTAACCTTCGTGTCACTGGGAAGGTCAGGTCGCAACAACATCAGACTCACAATGACAAACCTTCTATAGAGGTGAAGAGACACACACACACACACACACACACACATATATATTTACAGAAACCCTGGCCAGGGATGGGCTGTATGGCCTGTGAGGTTTGTTTATGAGCTTTCTCCAGTAGCATGAGTCTTCAGTTGTTTGTTCCTCCGCTGCCTTCAACAAAAGTTTGTTCATCACAAAGCGCAGCAGAGAGCAGAGCAACCCAAGGAGAGGTGCAGTTCAAGAGGAGAGTTTTTATGAGAAGAAGGCTGGGAGATAAGAGGAGTATCTATGGAGTGTCTGTCTCTGTTTCTTTCTCTCAGAGCTGCTCCACAGAGAGACAGAGAGACAGAGAGACAGAGAGAGAGAGAGAGACAGAGAGAGAGAGACAGAGAGACAGAAAGACAGAAAGAGAGAGAGAGATGTGATACTAAGGGCATGAGCTGGAAAGATAGAGAGAGAGAAAGAAAGAGAGAGGGAGAGAAGGGTGCTCCCGGGAGCCTAGAGGCTGTGTTCGCCCCTGTTCTAATGAGAGGAGCAGGATGGGCCAGGGAGCGCGGATCCCCGCAGGCCCAGTGGCCCCTCTGAGAAGGAGCCGGCCAGCGGGACGAGCAGTGGAGGGGGTGAAGGAGGGATGAAGGAGGGATGCATGGGGAGGGAGGAGAGAACCAGCGCTCCCCCTTATTTAAAACAGGCGTGTTCCGCATTCGGGCCCCGCGATACGGATCACATCAGTGAGATCTCAGCCCATTCAATATTTATGATGACTTGATATGCAGTCATTTTCTCCCTCCCTCCCTCTCCCCCTTCTTTTTCCCCCTGTCCTTTAGAATTTGAGAAAAAAAAAGAGAGATCGAATGTAGGCCTCCCAAATGTTGAGAGAGCACAAACTTGCAAAAAAAAAAAAAAAAAAAAAAAAGCAGCTACTTTCACTTTTCCACTCTGACTTCACTACTTTATGAGGACTTTTTTAAAGGCGTCTATGAACTGCTCGCCTCAAGCAGAGTCCAGGTTTAAAAGCCCCCTATGGGGTCCTTCAGAAAAAAGAAGCTTTGCTTATTATTCAGGCAGGCTTCAGGCAACCCTGCCACACCACTGACATTATCATCCAGCAGATGATCGATTCCATACGGCCGAGCTGCAGGCCCAACCACCACCACCTATACTGGCTGTCATTAAAAAGGCATAACAGGGTGTTATTGTAGGGCAGAGCTGTTCATTATTCATTTTGTTTATGCTTCTTCGTTCACACACACACACACACACACATATACACACACACACGTACGCACACACCTGCACACACTCTCACACATATACACACTAAATGTGCACACACACAGCTAATGCACACATACACACATACACAACAAACAATGGCTGAAATGAGAGGCCTTTGGATGTCTCTCCCGTCGCTTTGCAGATTGGGTCCATAAGGTCTGTATGGTAATTTTTGGAGGGGCTGCTGTCCGAAGCACTCAATTATTCAGAAGACAGGTTTGTTTAGCATTCAGGGTTGTGTCTGTCTCTCTGTGTGTGCGTGTGTGTGTGTGTGTGTCTACCTTTGCTTGTACACTCACACACATGTGTGCACTAGGGGGAATGCGATGGGGAGCATTCCAGTAGAATTAGACAGAGTGAAGTGAGTACACACACACACACACACACACGCACACATTGACACACACCTTTATCTATCCTGAACTGCTGTGTTCAGAGGGCTACCTCTTCATGAATAACACATCAAAGGCACCGGCGAGCCAGGGATGCATTGTGGGACCACAGGCCTTGTCAGCTGGACCGATGTCAGATGCGACGGGACCGGTCCGAACATGATCTTTTAATACCAGGCGCGTCCGAGACCGTGATAATAGAATCCACAGACCCTTTTGCTCCAAGCATGATCCCCAGTGAGCTGATTTTATCAGTCATTTTTTTCCCCCCCGAGTGGTTCTCAGGGTTCTCCGGCTAAGACATGCATGTGTATGTATGAGTATAAGTATACGTCACACTGACATTGGGACTGGGTCTAATTATGGAGTACAGGGACAGTATGAGTAGCACAGGGGCAAAGGTCACACCAGCGGTTTATAACGGTGGCAGAAAATATGCTGCAACTGTTTTGGCTCTGGTGTAGTCCATTGCATGATGACTAGGTAAAGAATGCTAAATGAATGTCTACACTTTAATCCCTATGACCCTTGTGATGCTGGCGTGTCTTCCCGACTGTCCAGTCTGACATTGACCTGCCTGTGCAAGAGCCCATTGTGGTATAATAGAGTATGGTGTCGGCGTCAGTGTAACCGGCGTTGTGGTATGGCCGTGGGAGAGCGTCCAGCGCGCGTCTTCAGCGGTGTGCTTGTGCAGTCAGGTTGACGAACAATGCCGCCGCAGTCCCGGGCCTTGGGTTCGGTGTGTGCCGTGTACGTAACCTCTGCACTGATTCGATTAAGTGTCCCCGCTGAGGTCACCACATAGTTCTGTTTAAAAGGCAAAAAAGACTCAGCGGTGGACACGTGATTAGCATTCCAAAGATGGCCGTCACGCCGATCCATGTTCCTGCTCCCACATGATGTGTTGCCGACCGAGTGCACAGGCCAGCTAGAGACGGGCCTTGTTTTATTTCTTTGTAGACACAAGAGTGTTCTTCTCCCCCCCTCCCCTATCCTCTTCCTCCTTTGTTCTTCTTCTAAAGCTTGGAGTAAACTCTCAGTCCACTCGTCTGAGTGTGAGAGAGAGGTATGGAGAGAGAGAGAGAGAGAGAGAGAGAGAGAGTGAGAAAGACCTTTTAACTAGGCGGCTCCTGAGGCTTTGGATGTGGTTGCATAAGACATCGAACAGCCCAAAGCCCCATCAGAAAATCAAAGGCGCTGTGGAGCACAAACTGCATACTGATTCCCCCCCACCCCACCCCACCCCACCCCACCCCGCCCGTTCCCACTCCCACCACGCAACACTGTGGAGCTGTGAAGTCTTACTCCGCTGTTGCTGCTGGAGTGGGGTGGGGGTGGGGGAGTGGTAGGTTTGGACAGGATGTATCAGACAGAGCCTGGCTTCAGCACATCCGCATTCACCACCAACCCCCAGCACCATTCTTTCCCTCCCCTACCCCCAAATGCCCATTCCCATAGAACGGCTATTCCTGGATCCTCTCTATCTCTCTCTCCCTCGCTCTCTCTCTGCTCACTGTTCTCTCTCACACGCTCATTGGCTGTCTCCCTCACCCTCTCTCTCTCTCTGTCGTTCCCCCTTGTGACTCTTAACCAAGGTTGATAGAGATTCAATGGTACCAAGCCAATGTGTGTGGGTTCTCTACCCTGTTTCTGACTTTGTATGCATTTGCATCGTGTTGAATACGTGACAGATGACCTTCTGATGACCGGAGTGGTCTGAATTATGGTTTATTAGGCTTATGAGTTTTAATGCGTGTGTGTGTGTCTGTGGGTGTGTGGGGGGGGGGGGGCACTCGTCTCTGAACGGAGATGCCTCGGTCGGCCCACTCTCGCTCCCATCCGTTTCCTGTTGGAGATGACAAACATGGCTCAGATTTCCCAGCGTGCCACACATTCTTTCGACTCCTTTCTCTGTGATAGAGGATTCAAAACGTCCCACTCCCAAAGTAGATGTGCAGTACAAAGTACACTGAGAGACAAACACACACACACTAACACTAACACACAGACACTCCTTCTTTTTCTCATACTTTCTCACTGTTCTCCCTCTTTCTAACCTTCTTTCTCTCAGTCACTCTGTCTCTCTCTCAAACACACACAGACAGGCTCTCTCTCACACACACACACACACACAAACACAGACAGGCTCACACACACACACACACACACACACACACACACACACACACACACACACAGACTGACAGGCTCTCTCTCTCACACACACACACAGACAGACTCACACACACAGACAGGCACACACACAGACACACACACAAACAGCTGAGACAGGGGGTATTCAGTTTGTCCAGAGCCCTTTTACCCATCGGCTGTTTGCCTAGTAATTCATCTCAAATGTGCAGATCCAAAAAACATGTTTGCTTGAATGAGGTCCACCCCGCACCTCTCGAACTCGCGCGCCCGCCCGCCCGCCCGCCTCCCTGCCTGCCCTCCTACACTGGCTGGCTGGCTGGCTGGCTGGCTGGAGAGAAGCTGGTTTTCTTAGCAGGGCTCCAAGTTTAACAGCCAACAGCCAAGTTGAACAGCCCTGGCACCTCTGTCCCACCTGAACAGGTCCAGGGCGGCCAGGCACCAGGTCTCGTCCGCACCCCTGGCTCAGCAGATTTTTGTGCCCGTCCGAGGCGCCCGTGCTGATGTGTGTGTGTGTGTGTGTGTGTGTGTGTGAGGGAGAGCCTGGCTGTCTGTGTTTGTGGGTGTGTGAAGTAGAGAGAGAGCCTGTCTGTCTGTATTTTGTGTGTGTGTGTGTGTGTGTGTGTGTGTGTGTGTTCACACACATGTAGCGGCTCGCAGGCAGGTGTTTTTTTTCACCGGTGTGATGTTCCAGCTGTGGCGCTTTAGTTTCCTGGTCTGTAAGGATGGAACCTGGTCTTTATGTTGTCTGTCCTCTCTGACCTTCTTCATGTTATTCTCTATTTATTTGAGTTATTATGAGAATTTTATGAAACCATATTTAATCATTATTAGGAGAATAATGATTTCTTACCTAGGGATAGCCCTCTCTTACTATATTCTTCCTTATCACAGAAATATTTTCTCTCTCTCTCTCCTTCTTTCTTTCTTTCTGTCTGTCTGTCTGTCTGTCCCCCTCGCTTGCAGTGGTATACATATACCTTGTGATGTATGTACCATCTGGTTCCAGGTTCTCTCTTTCCATCCGGGCACGTGCACATGCATGATGTTTTTATTTCAATCTCGGCTTCTGTTACACATGGTTTTCTTGTTACATCCAGCTCACGGATCGTGACGCCACGTTGGTCAATTTGACTGAATTAGGCCAAATTACAAAACGAAACATACAAGAATAAAATGAATAATGGCCACTACGGTAGTTAAACTTGTTTTATTTTCTCAAGTGAAACTTGATCCAGCTGTTGTAGGCAGCTCCTCTCTGACTAACTTGTGCTTGCTATATACAACTTTTTGTATAGTCCTTAGTGAGTGGTTTCTGAGGTAAAAGCCCTAATCAGATCCTACAGCAGTTTGGTACTCCATTATATTTACCATGGAAAATTGTGGTCTGACTTGTTTTCCTTCAAATGTCTTGCTGTAATGACCACCTATATAATCTATACTGCACGCATATGCTTCTCTTAGTCCCAGAACAGATACTTTATGCTGGTGAACTGCAAGCCAGACCTTTTTTTATTTTTTTATTTCCCCTTCCCGTGCTGTCTACAACATATATGTTCCAGCCTTTCCTCCCCAGGCGCTAGTTGATTTGTGTGAATATCACCCCAAGCCTGCTTGAAATTCTGGTCCAGGCGCCTGGAATAGGTGCTACCAAACTTCAGAATCAGTTTGAGCGCTAACGCGTGACGACTGGTGTATTCCAAGTCATTAAATATTGATGGTCATCATTTCCAAGTCTTATTGAAGTGTTGCCCAAAATTCGCTGGCACCCGGGTCTCGGGGTCTCCGACTGGAATCGTGCGGCATCCATAATGCAGGAGATTGTTCTTTACCTTGACAAGCGAGTCGAGGAAGTCCTGGATGCAGTGGCACAAAGGCTCGGCCCAAGCTCGACCAGAGGAGAGGGGGGGGGGGGGGGGGGATGAGGAAAAAAAACAAACATGTTTATGTTGCATATTCCCTGCAGAGAGCTCGCTTCACAGTCGAGGTCTCTCAACTAAGACGAGATCCGCATTGATTTCCTCTGTGTGCATGTGTGTGTGTGTGTGTGTATGAGTGCATGTGAGAGCATGCTCGCGCACACTTGTGTGTGTGTGCGTGTGTGTGTGTGTGTGTGTGTGTGTGTGTGTGTGTGTGTGTGTCTGTCTTTCATAATGATCACAGGACTCCTGAAAGGAGAAGAGAAGAGTTCTTTCGATGGAAAAGGATGACAAGTTTGCCAAGGCTAAAAGATCAGGGAGCGATGGACCTCAGGAGAGAGGCCTTTTCTAAAGTGCTCCCCTCACGTAGAACTGTAGGAAATCTAAAAAGCCCACTGCTAATCACAACAATGGGGATTGGTGAACACTGTCCTTAAATGGATGCCACTCTGCGCTGAGGCTCACAGTCACAGCGGGTCAACACAAAAGCCAAGGTCATAGGAGCGACTCTTTCTCTCTTACCTTATCCGCCTCATAGATTTCACATGTCCAGAATCGATGACTTGAAAGTACAAACTGGATAAATTTCGTATTCAATAAAGCAGTTGGGTCATTCATTTTCACTAGTCCGTTGTTTACCTCTTAATCTTTTATTTACGGGGAGGGGTGGGAATTGAGAGCTTTGTTTAGTTGCTATGTTTTGTCCCGGCTTCAGCCTTGCTCAGCACTGGCATTCTCTGGTCAAAAACAGTCTTGTTCGCCTGTTAAACAAATCTGTCCTTCTCCATGAATGAATGACTGACTGACTGACTGACTGACTGACTGACTGAGAAGCGTATGCACACACTCATGAGTCCAGTCAGTCTGCTTGTCCCGGAAATCATCATATCAAATCATCCATCATCATCCAGTATCAGCATCACCGAGGTGATGTAGGGAATTGTTTACGAGGCTCCAAGGCTGGGCTCTTGCTTGTGTCAGTCTCAGGGCACTGTGGTTCCCCTGGCGATGAACAGCCCCCACCGTGAAAAATCACTGGAACAACTTAGAGAGAATTCCAAGAAAGAGAAGAGAGAGAGAGACGACAAGAAACAAACAAGCTGAAGAAAGCCCAGTCAAAAAGTCATTTGTCTTTTGAATCCGACCCAGTACACTGCGTCTGAAGGCCAGACCAGCATTTGGGAATGAATATTTCAACAGCATGCCATCAACGTTGTCAGTGATGATGCTGAACAAAATTTATGGAGATCACATTAGGTGCATTTCAAACCTCAAATATTGCGAATAAAATCCAGAGCAAATCTAATCAACGCTATTAGAGCGATTGGAACGTCTGATAGCTCTAGATGCTAGTGGTCTTTGTACGTGTAAGTCGATTATGTGTGATCTAGGTTATGTTGGTATGATCTCTGTTTCCACAACCCTTCTTGTTTTGCCTGTAGGGTTGAACAAACAGTTCCCCTCTGCAGTAATGGGCAGTAATGTTCTTGGCAGGCCAGAGCAATCTTGCAGTGTTCCTTGGTGGCGGTCCAGATTGCATCATGGGGTCCCGTCTCTCTCTCTTACTCTCACACTCACACACACACACACACACACACACACACACACACACACACACACACACACACACACACACACAGGCTGGTTGTTTACCAGATACCATAGCACCACTTACCGTCTTGAGTCCTCCAGCTGTGACTGAAAACCCACTGCACCCTTGCAGACTCTTGGTCTGTAGTCCATCAATGTCAAGTCATGTGCTTGTATTTTTGTTCTCACAGAGTGCTTTTGTGAAATGGTTTGTCTGATGTACTTTAACCATGGATGCTCTTCTTCTTTCTTTCTTTCTTTCTTTCTTTCTTTTTTCTTTTTCTCCTCCTTCCCCCCCTATCTTTCTCCTGCTGCTCCTTCAGTCTAACAAGGTTCCGGTGGTCCAGCACGCCCACCATGTGCACCCCCTCACTCCACTCATCACCTACAGCAACGACCACTTCCCTCCTGGCACACCGCCTTCACACCTCTCCCCAGAGATCCTTGACCCAAAGACAGGTACCGTACCGGGCCCAAGATACACACACACACACACACACACACCATACCTCAGAATGGCCAGTGACCACCTCCATAGACCCAAACGTATTGTACACCCGCACAGAAATGTGTAATGGCACATAATATAGGCTGGTCAGATTGATCCCTTTGTTGTATTTGTGTATGCCATTGGGCTTTGTGTGGACATGAAGGCACACTGATCAGGTGAAAGGTGGTGTTTCATTTTAGTTTTTCTTTCTATAAAATCAGACTCTGTTTGAGACTCTGGGTCTCTGACTTTCTCGCTCCTGTTTCCCTTTAGGAATCCCACGCACTCCTCACCCCTCAGAACTGTCCCCATACTACCCCCTGTCTCCTGGAGCCGTGGGGCAAATCGCCCACCCCCTAGGATGGCTCGTGTCACAGTGAGTCATTAAAACATTTCCCGTGCTTTTAAACTTCATTTATATTTACTGATTTCCGTCTTTCTTAACCAATAGGTAACGTTATGGTTATGTTGACTGGGTTTCTATACTGTGAACATTTGAATGCACGATCCTGTTTGTATAATCCTGAAGCCTTCATCCTCTGCCCCTCTCTGCTCTCTCAGACAGGGCCAGCACATGTACTCCATCCCTCATGGAGGGTTCCGGCACCCATATCCAGCCCTGGCTATGAACGCCTCCATGTCCAGGTACAGCCACCTCCCCGCCTGTCCTTACCACACACACACGCACACATACACATGTTGCAGAGCGGACGGCTGCACCCGGGCTGCGGCCTCGATTTGAGATTTATCAGCCGGCAATTCGGAGCAGGAATTAAAAGGCGTGAAGTGGGAAGCAACCCAAGCCAGTTGGGCCGTGTTCAGCTATGAGAGGATCGCAGCGCATTCCTCCCTGTTTTCACGGCTAACAGGGACCTAATGTGGCAGAACAGCCAGGCGTGAAATGTGACCGCGGCATTTGTTGATCTGGGACGGGGTTTGTGTATGTGAACACAGATGCCGGGAAAAAGCATTACGTGCTTGCATTTGAGTGTGTGTGTTATATATGTGTGTGTGTGTGTGTGTGTGTGTGTGTGTGTGTGTGTGTGTTGGCCATACGGTGTAGCCTGCAGGAGAAGGCAGTTTGCTCTCTCATGCAATAGCACCGCTGTCTTTCCTACGGTGCGCTCCAATTCTTGTGGGAAACCAGCTTTGGTCTGACTTGAATGTTGAGTATCTCTTACACACACAAGCACACATGTGCAAGCGCACGCACGCACGCACGCACGCACGCACGCACGCACGCACGCACGCACGCACGCACGCACGCACGCACACACACTCTTTCTCTCTCACACAAACACACTAGATGAAAGCCTAGTGTGATGATCAGGAGGAATCACACCACTTCTGAAAAGTGAAAGTTCCCATGTGATCTCTGCAGCTGCAATCAAATGGGAGAGATTTGTAGAGGACCTTCCTGTGTGTGTGTGTGTGTGTGTGTGTGTGTGTGTGTGTGTGTGTGTGTGTGTGTGTGTGTGTGTGTGTGTGTGTGTGTGTGTGTGTGTGTGTGTGTGTGTGACCTGAAATATTAAAACAGAACTCTCTGGGAATTCAGAGTGTGTGTGTGTGTCTGTGTGCACTGATGCTGGAGTATCCCAATAGAAAGGGCAGACTTCAAAGTAAATAACAGAAATAGTTTGATCATTGTTCACTTCTGAATTTATTTGTCTTCCACTTTGATGGCTTATCATTTAAATCCTGGTGATTTAATGTATTTCGTTTTTCATTATTGATGAAGTAGTGCAATACATATTTGTCTTTTGGCCAAAATTACAAGGCAAACACATAGACATCCACCCCTTAGCATCACTTCTTATATTTAAGAAAATCAGTATTTTATATGCCTACATGGAAATAGACATCTCACTAACTGTATATACAGTATGTGTGTGTGTGTGTGTGTGTGTGTGTATTTATGTACAGTGTGTGTGTGTATGTGTGTGTGTGTATATATATATATATATATATATATATCCTTCCACAAACAATATGGTTACCTGTGCTGGAACTGCTCCAAGTGGTCAGTACTCCCTGTTTGCAGTGTGGCTGGTCCACTGCCTGTGATCAGGGCTGAGATGGTCGTTAATGACAATGCCCCATTGTGCTGGCCTCTGGAAACTGGCAGAAGCATGTTGGTATCTGAAGGCGTCCTGTTCAGGCTGCCGTACAAGACATTTCCGTGGTTTGAAAAAAAAAAAAAAAAAAAAAAACAGGAGGGGTAAAGGAAAGTGGTTTCAGGTGTCTGCTCCCCACCGTCACTGTGGCAACCGCACACACTCCATCCCCCGTCCCCATCTGTGAAATGGAATAAAGAATAAAGGGTCTTTTGATGAAGTCTTTATTTGGACTAAATCTGAAATTCGTAGCGCTTGATGGAAATGGGACTTTTTTTTTTTTTTGCTGTTATTCTAGTCTAGACAGCCCATTGGGCCTCTCCCGCTAATGTTGACATCAACAACTCGCCCGAGACAAAAGACAAAGGGGTCTAGTCTCCGCATATGGCCAGTGGTAAGCCAACCACGCTGGACTCTTGTGTCTGGACCTGGAGGACATCATGCTTTCACTTCACAGCCTTAATGCCCTCTTCCTCTGCAAAGACAAGAGATGGCAAAGGACTGCATGTGCATTTACAGTTACGGAGTAGATGATTTTATCCAAAGCAACTTAAATAGTACATGAAAGGTGTACTTTCTCTGAGGTCGAGTTCTCCCTGGTAATGACATGCATTAACCTGGTGTTGATTGTGCTATATTCTACCAGATACACACTAAGAAACTAAATCCTTTTTGACCGTGTGTGTTGTGCTCTCCTCTCCTCCTGTCCTCCATGCAGTTTGGTGTCTAGCCGCTTCTCTCCACACATGATGGCCCACCACCCCCACAGCCTGCACCAGACAGGCATCCCACACCCGGCCATCGTCTCGCCCACCATCAAACAGGAGCCCAACGGTGACCACAGCTCTGCAGCGCACTCGTGAGTACCCTCTTCCACCCTCCTCTCCTTCAGCTTTCCTCGCTCTCTGTCTGGCTCTGCCTGATTGTTCTTTTGCTTATATACCAATCTCTTACTTTTGGCCATCGAAAGGATTTACCTTGTAAAATCACTCTGAAGATTTCAGAACTTCGGTCTTCTCCACCATTGACATTACACGCTCGGGGGCTCGGGGGGCTTTTTTTATATATATATATAGCGTATATAAAAGCCTTTATTGTCATTTTATGACAGATAATATGGAGTTTATATATATATATATTTATAAACTCCATATTTAGTTTTAAGCAAATAAATTGACAATAAAGGCTTTTCTACTCTTTTTTTCTCTCCATATGACCGGGTTGTTGATTGTTTGCTCAGCAGGAGGTCGCCGGGGCCACAGAAGAAGGAGGAGGACAAGAAGCCGCACATCAAAAAGCCCCTGAACGCCTTCATGCTCTACATGAAAGAGATGAGGGCCAAGGTGGTCGCCGAGTGCACTCTGAAGGAGAGCGCCGCCATCAACCAGATCCTGGGCAGAAGGGTACGCAGTCAAGTTGGAGAGAGTGTTTGTCATGTCTGAAGTGTGTGTGTGTGTGCTCTGAGGCCAGACATGTGCAATTGACGGACAGATGGATGGTTTTGTGTGTGTGCCAGTATATGTGTCTAATCTGGAGTGTGTGTTGTGTGTGTGAGCGTGGGGTATGCCTGTAAAACTGTATGCCTAATATGTGTAATATGTGGGTGTTTTCCATGTGACTGAGAGGGAGCGTGATGGGAGAGGGCTCAGCATAGAGTATGCGGTGGATTAGTGCACGCTTGTCTTTGTATAATTGTTTGTTCACTGACTGTTGCTGCCTTGTTTACATCCGTAGTGGCACTCGCTATCAAGAGAGGAGCAGGCCAAATATTACGAGCTGGCGAGGAAAGAGCGACAACTGCATTCTCAGCTGTACCCAGGCTGGTCGGCACGAGATAACTACGTGAGTCCACACACGGACACTCGCCACACATCAACACACTCGAGCACTTCTAGCTTGTCTCGAGGTTTACCTTTCCTTAGTATGGCATATATACTTTAAGAGCAAAGTTCAGGGAGTACTTCTTTAGCATATCGTTTTTCAAACACCTCTTCGAACATAACTAGCCACTAATCATTAGGTCTCATTGACTGCTTTTCAGTTTATATTTTTTCACGCTTTTGCTCATTGTTTTTCTCTCTCTCTCTCTCTCTCTCTCTCTCTCTCTGCCACTCTCCCTCTCTTTCTGTCTCTCTGCAGGGCAAGCGGAAAAAGAGGAAGAGAGATAATAAGCCGGAGCCCAAGCCAGAGGGTAAGAGGTTTCTTTACTGTCTGTCCCCTCAGTACTGGGCTGAACTTCCTTTAAGGGGGTGAACTTGGTTGCCCTCACGGCAGACTCGAGCTTTAAGAGTGCAAACTGTGCTTACATAAACACAGTGTAATCCATCAAGGAAATCCTGGATATTAGTAGCTAGTAAAGTGTATCTAATGTCATTATTATTATTATTATTATTTTTCTGATTTTTCACACTCCACACTGTTGGAGTCAAATCATTGCTCCTCTCCCATTGGCCTAAACGCCCTATGCACAGTGCTTTTGGCCCACGGCACCATCTGATAGGGAGCACAGAAACTGATCTGAGTCCGGCTTTTAGTTTTAGTTCGGTCCCCCCCCCCCCCCAGTTGTCTTTTGTTCTTGGCTAACTGCTAGCTAACTGCTAACCGCTCTCTCCTCTGTGCGTTCCCGGGGCACACGCAGCGTATGAGATTCAGTGCTAACAGCGGGCAGCCATGCCTGCTGCTGCTGCTCACAGGCTGGGAGGGTGAGTGCAGGTAGCTCAGCCAAATATGTGAAAGTGGCCATCCTCTCTCCACCTCCCCAGCGACTCAGTCCATTTCCAAAGAAGCCCTCTGGAGTCATTTGAATACTGGCATGCTTTCACGTCACTCCATTGCACGCACGCGCACACACACACACATATGCACGCACGCGCACACACACACATATGCACGCACGCGCACGCACACACACAGAGTGTGTCTCACAAGGGCTCTGTATACCATGCAGACTGGCAGTCCCATGATTTATCATTTTAAAAGTGGATCACAGCAGCTACTCTGGTTAGCTGTGAAACATCGGACGCTGGTATTGGAATGACAGTTTGCATAAGTTACCGGACCCCTCTCCTGTTCACCCATCCGTGAGCTGTGTGAGCTGGTTAAAGGCTTGCCACCATTCACTGTGTGTGTTGATGGGCTACTCATCTGCAGAGGTGGGGAAACTTCAGGTCCTCAGGTCCACAAGCATTGCCATGTTTTGCTCCACCCATGCATCATGGCAGCTGATCTTATTCTTCTGGTCCACCTTCTGGTTGAGGAGTTGTGCCAATAGGCAGAACCATATGGTTCCAGAACCAGAACCACTCAGGATACTAGTGTGGACGACTTCTCTTTTGTGAATCTGAAGTTTCCCACTTCTGGTTAGCAGTTGCAATGGGCAGCTGACAGTGTTGAAAGTGCAGCGACAGAAACGGCTCTGCTAATTTATTTTTCCTCCACCTCCCCTCTCTATCCCTCGCTCCTCCTCCAGATTTCTCAGCGCGCAGCAAGAAACAGTGTGTGCAGTACCTCCCGCAGGAGAAGACCATCGATAGCCCGGCGTCGTCGCACGGCAGCATGCTGGACTCTCCGGCCACCCCCTCGGCTGCCCTGGCCTCGCCGGCCGCCCCGGCACCCACCCACTCCGAGCAGGCCCAGCCCCTGTCCCTCACCACCAAGCCCGACCGCGGCTCCCATCATCACCATTCTCACTTCCCGCTGCCGGGAAGGCACACCTCATCTGCATCCCCATCTTCCTCTTCCTCCTCCATCTCCTCTCACTCCGGCCTCTCTCCCGCTATAGGTACCTCAAGCAGCCATTCCACTCCTCCCATCCTCTCCCGGCCAATCCCCTTCTCCTCCCTGCACCATTCCTTGCTGTCTCCGACCTCCCCGTACCACCAAGCTGCCCTGCACTCCCACCATGCCCTGTTCCAGACGCAGCCCCTGTCCTTGGTAACCAAATCAACTGAATAAACTGCAAAAGCGACTTTCTCTCCTTTTTTTTTTTTTTTTTTTCCCCCCTTTTCTGGTTTTTAATAATGCTGTATATTGCTTTTACGTTTTTAAATAGCCATTAGGTCAAAACTTTTTTGATAATGAAAAGGAAATAAATATTATCGGTCAATATTTGATCACCTCCTTTTCTGCCTCTCTTTACGAAAACAAAATGTATTTTTTGTAAAGTTTACAGCAGAACTGGCTTCTTATTTGATGCATTTATCCAATGAACTACTTGTATAAAAGAATAATGTGTATCAAAAAGGTTCTTTAAAAAAAACAACAAAAAGGAACAAAAAGACCTCTTTCCTTTTAGCCGGTTAATATTAGTTTTGAGTTTAATTCCTAGTCCTGGCAAACTATCACAGCCTTTGCAACAAACCCTCTCCATTTTGAAGTGTGATATTGATGATAAATAAACATTGTACATTGTTTCTTAAAAACCTGTCTCTCTCGTTCTTTGGATATTGTATGAAGTACCGGTAGATATTTAATTATACTGCAGATAGGCTACCTATATTCTTGTGCATGAGTGTAAATGATTTGCATTGTCTTTGAGACATCATTGAATGTTACCCTATAGGATTTAATTGGACTGTTGGGACTAAGGCTAAATTGAAGTACATCAGAATATCAACAAAGAACTCAACAGGGCTCTTTAGACTTTGTTTAGAGTAGACAGGTTTGGAATGGTAAGAGATTGAGTTTCTTTATGTGTGGTTGTGTTGTGGATGGGATGTCAAGTCATCTTGTGTAATTATGAAAGACATTTCCAAAATTTGTTTATCAGTCAGTTGTGCCCAATGTGTAATGACCACAGCGTAAAGTGCTGCACTTCGTTTCAATCTCAAGCACTTTAATTAGGATATTTAAAAAAAACAACGTTTTGCTGATATTTCAGAGGAGTTAAGGCTCCATGTTTTAATGGGCTGAATTTTAGGCAAACCACACTGGAAAGCAGGGAACTCTGCCAGGGCAACAAAATCTGCAGCCAAAAATAAATACAAATAAAAAAATAATAGACATCTGTTCCTTCCTGGAATGTAGAGTCCCATAACAACGACCAAAAAAAAAATCAGGTCAGGCTCCATCACATTGAAAAACTCACTATTTCTGTCCCTGTTCCTCCCTCCATCTCTCTCTCTCTCTCTCTCTCTCTCTCTCTCTCTATTTCTCTCACTACTCCATTCCTCTGCTCATTCAGTGTCTTTATCCACTGTCAGTCTCTCTGGTAAAGCTTTAATTAACTGCAAGTTAATGGGATGTAGCTCAGGGGACCTCATTAGGCAATTCAATTAGTGACAAACACACAAGGTAGGATACAGTTTTTCTTTCTGTGTGTATGTGGTGGCTACAGTGCTGAGGGAGCACTGGCAGCAACAAGGTGATTACCCCCAACTAAGGACTGAGGCTGCCAAGGACTCCAGGGTAGATCACATTTTGGGGGGTGGGGGGGTTGGAGGGATTTGACCCTCTTTAGTAACTACAGAGGATGCAACCAGATAACTTTAAGTAAATAATTATGTCCAGTGTCGTGCTATATGGCAAAGGCTGCAGAGTTGCCAGTGTGTATGTTGTACAACATTGCAAAATATAGGATTATTCTGGTGGTTCAAAGTAGGAGGCAGTGTGAAATAGGCTTGCGTCTGTGTATAATAAGGCTCATACTTGTTTTCAGAAAAATGTGAACCGGGTGACAACCTCTCGCTTGCATATTATCCAAACACACAGTCAGGTGTCTTAAGTGACATCCTAAAGCACATGGTCATTAGTCATCGCTTATGAACTCCTGGATATTTTCTGAAAAAAAAAAAGAAATACGTTCATGGTCTTCGTGCGTAGGCCCCACTGGACAGCTGCCTCAGTTCCTCTTGTTTTTGGGAAACGTATGCGGCCGGGGGGACAGACTGACAGACAGGCGTGTGGGCACACACACGGGGCTTATTTCCTCCTCTGCCCCACAGTGAGATGCGGAGCTGTCAGTCTCTCGGCAATCATTAGATCTGAGGAGAATCTGCCCGTTTGCCTCTCTGCCTTGCATCATCCGGGGGCCAAGGCCACAGTCTCGGGTGGCATGGCGGCGTTCGCCCCGAGCCGCGACTCACATCCATCACCAAAATTAAAGGTAATGAGTTGTCAAAAGCAGCCTGAGAAAAAAAGAAAACCGGCTCCTCAAGGCTAGGCCGCCACTCGGCATGCCGAAGCCTCCGACACATCCAGAGGCCAGGAGAGAGAGAGAGAGAGAGCCTGGGTCTGAGTGACTTTAATCTGCTGGCTGCTCCTGTCCCGGGTGAAGGGACTGGCTGATGCGGGATAATGACCTCAGCTTCTTTTGTCACTCATCCAGCGCCTCGCATAATCATTTCTTTTGTTTCTCACTGGCTCCGGGAGCCACTGAGAGACATGATGACCACTTAAAAAGTAGGCCAGTGCGGATGTTTGCTGTTTACTTTCTGTTCATTGGCCAGTGCAGATTATTGACTATTGCCATGTGCCAATGTTATTGGCTTGTAACACCAGGGCAGGGGTTGCGAATGTGCAATCTCCATTTTACCTTCTTATGATGATATAGGTAGCTGATATTGTGTCAAATATTTCAGGTCCCTAAAAACCACTTTGTCCAATCACCATCTTTGTTTTTAGGCAGTCTTTTTGCAGCAGACATCTGTCGGAATAGCACAAGGTCAGAATTAATACATGTTAATTTGCCTCATTAAATTTGTGCAGTCACTTGCCAAGGTTTCTCTTTTGGGTCCTCCTTTGATCTTGAATTCATGCCAGGTTAACCCTTTGATGCTGTGAAATGGTATGATGTGATACAGTCAAGTATTCTACACGCTTCTGTTCCGGAAAGAACGGGATGTTTTTACTACAAACTGGTTATTATTAAAAAAAAAAAAACTACCTACTTTTTGGGAAAGTATTTGTAACTGTACAAAATAAAAGTAGTCCTATATCAAACAGAGAACGGCCTGTTGTCGTTTGCAACTAGTTAAATAAGTAGGCTAGTATTTATATTGAGCAGATGCTGTTATTCAAAGCAACGTAGGCCTACAGCATAGGCTAAAGTTAAACATGTTTTACCATCAGCCACCGTGCTCCCTAAATATCGAACCCACGAGCTTGATGTTGTTTGCGTCTTGCGCTATCACGTGCGACAACATTAACGTTTATTCTTCTTCTGATAAGCTAGGCTATTTGGTATGCCTCATTAGGACACTATTTAAATGGTCAGGGACGATACCAGAAGCGAAGCAATCAAAGACAAAGTGGCAGCGTTTTATCAAATCATCCCAACTGAGACTTTTCTTATTCTAAGAGTTGCTGAACCTATCAGGTTTTTTTTTTTTTTTTTTTTTTTCCTGTCTTCCCATTGCTGATTCTATTGATCGTTTTCCTGACGTCCTCATCGAGTTCGATATGACGCAGCAGGTGGCACCATGAAGGCAGGTAATGACTGACTGTACCCTTCGTTAATCCATTATTAACATCCGCTTGACCTTAAAAGAGGGATCACAAATGCTAGCAACGAATGTGCAAGATTGTTGAGTGCTTTAAATGTCAAACAGCATAATTAGGTCACACTTACGACTTATTGGCAAGTTCTCTTCCTCCAGCTGAGAAGCGCTGCGTCTCTAATTAGCTCTAGGTGATTAGCCCAATGCTAATGATTATTATTAGATTTGTATCTTTTTCTGAAGCCATACTAGCCTCATGAAAAGTGAAGGTCACAGACCTTTACCGTTGCCTAATAAATATTTGTGTGTGTGTTTTGTGACCATTTCACATGGTTACATTGAAAATATGTATAGTTGTTTGTAGTGGAAGCCTAGCAGCCTAATAACTATAGCCTACTAGTACATTAATAGGCCTACTGATTTTTTTCTTCTTCAAGAAGTAGGCCTGACCACGTGTGGCTCAAATACTTCTGGTGTGTCAACCAGAGTCAGAAATGGGGTGGTATTCTAGGGTTCAAATAAATACCTTTTCCATTTGAGTTGAGGTAAATGGACTCCGAGGATAGTCCGATCATTGGTCTTATATCGCCCTCTGCTGTTGAGTAGCCGATCATCGGCTCTTCTGTCCATCACTATTTGGAGACATAATTGTTGTGGCAAGTGGTAACGGTGGTCAGTGGTCCAAACAGTCCTCTAATGGTCTAAATGACAAGGAATGGTGTCACAGGAATTTCACAGGGAATGTATAGAGGGGATCAAATGTTTATTTACTATTATTTAACATTTAGTTATTAGACTTATCACAAGGTAAACCATACAATATTGATTCATTCCTTAGTCTCATGTCATTATGGTTCAGAGTGCCTTAAAAAATGATGGTACAGAGTGCTATAAATAATAATAATAATAATACAAATAATAATCCGAAACAGATTCAAGGCAGATGATACAGTCACCAATGTTATTATGATAGCCCCACAACAGAAAGCCTCAATTCTCAGTGAAACAGCACAGGATGAAAATGAAGTGAAAATGAAGTACTTTAAACATCCACTTTTGCGTGCAGGGAGCAGAAAGCAAATGTGATTGGTTGACATTCTGAAAGGCAATAAATCCACTTTTAAATAAATAAAAACAGCTTGTGACTTGTGAGTCTATTGTGAATCAGTGGTGTGAGGTCATGCTGAGGCAATATGGGTGCAGAAAGGTGTCATAGTGGACATCAGTGCTCTGTACCAGTATTATCATGATGACATCTCTGAAGCAATGTTGCAATATTTATGAAACATGAAGCATGTTTTAAAAGGAATCAGGACTGGTATCATCTTCAAATTAGTTTGCATGGTGTCATGCTAAGGACAGATGAACACTCAAAACTTCTTTCTCATTCCCTCATTCCTTCTTTCTCATTCCCTCATTATCAAATTCGCCACCCTCCTGCTAAAGGAAAATACACACCATCAAAAAAAGACAAAAGAAAGTAAAGAGCAGTTTTATCAGTGCAATCAGAAAAGTGTTTGCATAATGCTTCCCTCTCATTTCCCAATTTCATCAGGTACTCCACCCTCCTGCCAAAGGCCCATATATACTAAAGGCAGGAGTTTTATCAGTACAGTCATCCAATGTTCCCGTAATATGTTGCTCAAGAAAGCTAGCGTATTAGCCAGTTATGTCAGAAAACTTCAGTTGAGACATTATCAGCACAATAAATCTAAGTGCAAAGTGTAACTGTGGCTATCAAACCGCTCATTCTCCCAGAAATAGGAGTGAATGAGTGCCTCCTCCACTCTTGGCCAGTCTTTGGGGTCATATTCAATCATCCTCTCAATTCAATCTTTAGCCAGCTCCTCTTCCACTAAATCCAGATCGTTCTTCCCATCCAGACTGTTAGTCTCACAGTGACTCCCTTTCCCAAAAGGATGGTGTCCTCAGAAGAGGGTGTAGTACACCAACATCCCTGTAGCCTGACATAAAGCTTATTGAGACCACAAAGTATCATATACTGTGCAACTGATGCGGTCCTCTGACAACATACCTGGACATCCAAGCTTCTGTTAAAGCCACTATCACTTTCCTTTTCAACACTCTTCAACACTTCAGTGGCCTTCCAGCATTGGGTTCCTGCAGGCCGTGTGAGAGTTAGAAAGGAAAATGTATCATGAATAACTGCTTTGTGGTCTCCTCCTTTTCATACACACACACACACACACACACACACACACACAAACACAAACACATTCAAATGATCACCCATCTGAAGATCGCTTTAGGCTTTCATTCAGTCTCTCAATGTCTTTTTCAAAGTTTCATCCATCCTGATATCTGTATCATTCAATACCCTTTCAGGCACTGAGGGGACAGACACCATGGGAAGTGATAAAGGTATGATATTATACCACAGGTTAACGCACCCGTGTCAGCTGGGTACCTTGGATCTGCAAAGGGGACAGCTTTGTGCTTAAGTGGGCATCTGATCCATCTTTATTCTTGGGGGTCTTTTGTGTATAAGTGGAGTGGGCAGTCCCAAGTTAAGGTCAGCGTTTTCATATAAAAACCGCCTGACAAGATCAATTGGCGCATTGAACTTCACAGAGTAAAACAATGTGTTAACCTTCAGTTGAGAGCATATTAGGATCAGCGCCTTCCCTGAGGAGGTACATAAAGATCTCTTCATTTCCACAGGCAGCTACTGCACACAAAAGGGGTCACATCATCTTTCCAATCCGTACAAGGATACAGTCCATTAACATTACATTCCTCATTAAGAAATGTCTTTAACTTCATCAAGGTTTTATGAATAATGCACTGTATGATAGGAAGTGTCTGCCTCTTGACATCTTGAGGTTGTACACCATGTTATGTAACTTTAGAATTTTCTTTCAGAAGGGACTTCAAAATGTCTTAATTTGCATGAATGTGACCTCAACCCAATGAGTGAGGTCATCTTTCCCATCAGTGCATTGATGTAGTCCATAAAAAAGTAATTTTTTGCTAATGATGGTCTGCCTTTCATTCAACAGCTTAGGTTGTACACTTTGTTTACCTGAGAAGAGAAGTACAACCGCACGTGACATTAAAATGTATTGATCAGTGTATTTATTGATCAGTGAAATTTTCGCATGCTGAGTACTTCACATTAGAAGCCTTTGGTTATGTATTTGTGAGAAGTCACTAATTTGCCAATGAGTATAATGATGGGATTTTTTCAGTACAGTAGGTGGCAGCAGTACAAACAATAACTTCAAAAGAACACAGGAAGCTCCTGTGAGAACATATCAATGGACTAGACTAGAGTTTATAACATGGCACAAGATAGCACTTACTAAAACTATAAAAACTGTTGGTTTGCTTACTAGTTCTATAAACTTTTTGGTAATTTTTTTACAAACTCCTTTGTGTGTCTTCAAACCAAATAGAGCTGGGACCAGTAAAACTGGATAGTGTGGATAGTTGTGTTTTTATCCCTATAGGCCTAGACTGAAATATCAACATCAATCCTTCTTCACATGTACCCCACAGCCTTAGGAAAGGTGATACAGATAAAGAAAACAGGACTTTGTCCTGTGTTTCGACTTTAATCATATATCAGCCCTTATGGTAAACTGCATGAATACTACAGACAGTGGTTCTTAGAAACCTAGAAAGAACTGAATACCTCTATGGTAGGCTTACTATAATTGTGTTTCTAAAGAAACAATAAGCATCAAATCCCCTAACATCTTTTCAACTTATATATTATTTTAAGTATTTTAAATTTTTCTCCATTTATGGACATTTATGGAAAATGTCTTGTCTTTTAATGTCTTTTATCAATAATGATTTCTTGCTCAAATACCTCAATGTAGTTTCAGATGTAGAGTCTTTTTTCATAAAAATCATTATATTTAAATGTTAATATTTAGGCCTCCCTGAAACTATTTGGTAATGAAATCTTTTTTGCAAGCACGAAGTTGACTTTGCCATTCGTATTCTTTATTTTCTAATGAGATTTTATATAATGTATCATTTTATGGCAAAAAAAAATTTGGATACAGTATTTCAGAATATCCACGATCCACGTTATCTTTCCTTGTACAACTTCTGTACATACAACTAGATCTATTGTCAGAAAATTCTTATTTTTCATGTTTTATCAACTGAACTGATACTTACTGTATGAATGTTTTGGTTGTGTAGAGTGGATAATGAACAATTACTGGAGGCTCACTCAATGAGGAGAGATGGGAGAGGCCTGTTGGAAAGGAGCACTTTCCTGATGTGAGGAAAAGTGAAGCCGGTGTTAAATTGTGTGAACCTAGTTTGCTGTATTTAGATGCATAAATACAGAATGTGCCTAGTTCAAATGTGCCTAGATTGGGCTTAGTATGTGCCTAGAGTTGCCTAGTTTGTGAGTACTGTTTGTGTTTGTGATTTATGTTTGTTTATTTTGTGGGCATATGTTTTGGGGTCGCTACCGGAGAGTCAGCAAAAGAGTGAAGGACAGACAAAAGCCTGATCTGCAGGAAGCTACTCTTTAAAGAATGTATTCAGGCTTGCCCTTGAGTTCCAGTTCTTAAAGGAAACGATGGACCTCTTACTGGAACATTTTCTTAAGTGTCGTCTTAAATGTCTTCTTACGAACTTCGTAAGACCAACCCTAAGAAAGATCCCCGCCGGATTCATTAACGTGTGGAAATGTGTTCCTAAACTGCCAAAGTGTTCTCAGCTGTTTAGTGCTTATTTATTTATTCATTGCCATTTGCAGTGTTCGTGTAGTGCTTTTATTTATTTTACGACATTACGATGCCTCGTAGAATCATGACTATAAATGTGAAATGTAATTGTTAATGATACAAATATTATCGTATTTATAATTATTATAATTATTTAAATCCGAGGATGTCTGTAGAATTGATGTGAACGCAATCACCATTGATTTCTCACAAATTCAGCCCTTAAGAACATGGGCACACTCCAATCTTGCCTATCTACGACTGCTTTTCCACGTTCTTATATCCTGTTCTTATAGCTAAGAACAAATCCCGGATGAGAAACCATTCAGGAACTTCGTAAGTGGAGTTAAGAAGAAATTTCTTTTTAACTTTTTCTTAACTGCGTTCAGGAATGAGGTCCAATGTCATCAGGTCAATCTGGTCTGCATCAGCACAGCTAATGAATAAACAGAAACATCAGTATGAAATACATCTACAAACATCAACTGGGAACTAACCATTTAGTATTTGTGATTTGCACTAACTTACTGGTGTTCATACAGATTATGTATGAGATGCAGCCAAGAGCGTTCTCAGGGTAGGCCTTCCTTTGCTTTTCATCCGGCTTCAGGACCAGCTTAGGGGAGAACTATGAGTATGTGTTTCTGGGCAAAAACAAAACTGTTCCACACACATGGAACAAAACACATCCACTGGTTATGTCCTGATAGTGAATTTATTACTAGATATAATTCTATACCAGGTGGGACAGTCAAACTATGTTGAAGGACTTGTTTGCATTGCACTTAGTTTTCCAGTCAGAGAAAGTGTATCTCTCCAGTTCTACTTCTTATTAGCATTCCAAAAGGTATCTGCTTCTTCCTCGTTCATTCCCCACTTTTATCAAATACTCCACCTTCCTGTCAAAGGAAAAGACAAACATGGAAGAAGACAGAAGAAAATAAAGAGCAGTTTTATCAGTTGCGGGCTTCCATCAACTTGACTTCATGATCTTTTCATCGGTTTCACTCTCATCACTCGACATAAGACTTGTAGCTGTTGTAGCTCCTGTAAAGCTGCATGATAAGGAAGCATTGTCTTAAAATCAGGCCTTATATCTGAAAAGCAACTAATAAACATTTGAAAATTATTCAGGTAGAGTTTGAGGGGCGCAATCTCTAAACTTTCCATTGTATTGGAACTGACCATTTGTTGTGGGAGCCAAATTTAAAGATTTATTTCACATCATTTTTATATATTCTTTTTACTTCTTTAGAGGCCTAGGTTGTACAGGTAGAAAGGTCAAATAGAATTCATGATATGGATGTTGCACTCAGGGGCGGAGCTTGCATTTCCTGCCAATGGATACAAATCATCAAAGTCAGAGGACCAGTGGGTGTTCTATTTACACACACACCTTCCTGTCCCTGATAGTCTACCGAACTCAGCTCGTTTGTACACTGAAGTAGGCCATTTTTAGACCGCAATTGTCCTAATAAGGTGTGTTTATACGAGCTGACACTGCTGACTGCGGAAAACTGTTAACCACAAAGCTAGTGTCATAGCCTACCTGATGGAGTTCCACTGTTAAACTAGTGAGAGGCAACAAATGGCAAAGTAGAAACCATGTGGGTGGCTGCTAGTGAAGAAATGATACATTTTACTCACATGGGATAAATATCTTTCCATGGACCAACTGCATGTGATTATAAGACAAACCAAAATGTTGCAAAATCCATGTTGTTTCCATACCTGAGATGCTGAAAGTAGACAACCCAAAACATTGTGAACAGCTGTGGGGAAACAGATGAATATGGAATCATGTTTAATGAAGCAAAGAACCAAGAAACTACCACTGGTATGTTAATGCCTTAAAAGAGGACAAAAGGTCAGTGTTGGAAGAGATACAAAAATGGGGAAACAACTGATTGACAGGGTGTGATTGTGTAATCATAAGGGTCCTTATGCTCCCATAAGAGGGGAACAAATCTAGAAGCGTAAAAAGGCAAAAGTTGCAAAGATAGTTTACAAAGTTAGCAAGATAAGTCAACATAGCTGACTAGTAAACTAAAGGACCATTTCCGTACCTTGTAGGGTACTTTCTGACAACTGTACCTTTGGGTACAGAAATTTGAGTTGGACCACAGAGTGAAGGAAAAGCAGCTAACAAGTGCTCAGCACCTCTGGGAACTCCTTTAAGACGGTTGGAAAACCATTCCAGGTGACTACCTCATGAATCTGATTGAGAGAATGCCAAGAGTGCAAAGCTGTCATCAAAGCAAAAGGTGGCTACTTTGAAGAATTTTAAATATAAAACATATTCTGGTTTGTTTAACACTATTTAGTTTACTACATCATAGTTTTGATTTCTTAATCTTAATTATGTATTAATCCTCAATGTAGAAAATAATACAAATAAAGAAAAAACATTGAATGAGAAGGTGTGTCTAAACTTTTGACTGTTACTGTAGACTTGTAAAAGTGAACTGACTCCTTGTACTGAGTGGACTTTTGCCCTCTGTGTTGGGGATGAGCTCCTCCACTACGCAAACACGCAAACGCCTATTGGCCCACTGGTGGATTTTAGTCTGCACGCCACTGATGGTGCCAATTCTGGTCCACTTTCGGACCACCATCATTTTTATAGCGTGGATATAAGAAAATAACATTCCAGGATTTGCTAATATTTTAAGTCATACCCTTTGCATAGTGCGTTTAAAATACCAACTGCTAAACATAAAATGTTCAAAGCTCTCAATGTGAAAAATGGAGTAGGCTGTTCCTGTAGTTTAATGCATAATTACAAGGAGCTTTATATAATATTTCTTAAAAGATAAACATAGCCAATACCATTAAAAATGATGACGGTCTCTCACCACAGGGACACTACAATGTAAACTGCAGCCTTGGTTGTCTTGAGTACTGCACACGTCTTTGGTACCGCGGAAGTGTCAGTCAGGAAGGGTTGCTGTTAATAACAGGAACTAGCAAGCCCAGTGAGGTCTCCACGTTTGGTGCATTCATGAAAAAGAAAAATGCGTCTTGGGATACCCATTTTTGTGCTGGCTTGCTTAGGTGTTTGTCTGGGTAAGGCAGATTGTATTGCTTGCTAAAGCTAAACCAAACGTCTCTTCGGCTATTCTGGTGTTGCTTGTGCTCAGCTGCGTTAGCTTTAGCTATCGTTACGAGGTGGCTAAGTCAGCCTTTCTTGGCTTTCATGTGCTAAAATGTGGCGCAGGAGAGTTCTGCCACAAGTACGCGTTTTATCATTGCAGTAAAAGTCAACGAAATGTCAGAATCGAAAGAGCGTTTTAAATCAGTTGCTTAGATTGAATTTATCCTTAATGATTTATGGCTAGCTAGCCAGGCTCTTCGAGAAACCCAGATGGTCACTAGCGTAGCTGGGTAGTATAGCTAGTGTGTAAACGTCAGAATTAACTGTCTAACAAGAATGAAAGTTATAACGTTATCTAGAGCTAGTTGGACTATTGTTACGAGCATTTCATAACTCGCTAAAAGATACATAATCATATTGTATGGAGTGGACTGAGTTGTTTCAGTTTCCTGGCATCCAAGCTTAAGGAGGCCCTGTGCGTTATTGACATGGACAGGTTGATATTTCTGGCAAAAACTGCCACATCATGTACTGCACTTTAGTCCTTTACTTCCGACGCTCAGTACCTCATGATATGATTTTTCCTCATGGCATGTGCTATTGTCTACATCTGATATTTTATCCTGTAATTCTGGTAATTGTGAAATTGGGGATATTGTTTCATAAAACCCTGGCCTATGTGCCTATATGATTACCGGCTATAGGCTTGGTCAACCGTTCACAAACGTTTTAAGCGGTTTATGCTGTTCCATCTTAAATACAATAACGGAACGTTTTAGAAAGAGGGTGGATATAGAATGAGAAAAATAATGTGTTTTTGAAATTTGAGGCAGGTAAATCTATTCTACTAAAATTTGAAATTATGAACATGGGGAATGAGCATAATAGGTCCTCTTTAAATCTGAGACAGTAAGGCATCTAGATGTTTATGATAATTTCCATGCCAAAGTCTTGCAAGCGTCTTTGAGTACCTAGAAAAGCGCTATATAACATAAAGTATTATTATTATTATATGCCAACAACACAGATATAACCTCAACACTTTTTGACTGAAACACTATTTTCTAGGTGATGGTAGTGATGGAGCAGTCTTAGATGCTGCTGGACCTGCAAAAGGACATGAGCCAGATATACTGCCTGTCGAGACAAAACCTGCTAATACAAACACAGGTGAAGTTGGACCAGCTGTTAATTCTCCAGCAGGACAAGGCAAGACAGTTAATTCTCCAGCAGGACAAGGCAAGACAGTTCATTCTCCAGCAGGACAAGGCAAGACATTTGATTCTCCAGCAGGACCAGGCAAGACAGTTGATTCTCCAGCAGGACAAGGCAAGACAGTTGATTCTCCAGCAGGACAAGGCAAGACAGTTGATTCTCCAGCAGGACCAGGCAAGACAGTTGATTCTCCAGCAGGACCAGGCAAGACAGTTAATTTTCCAGCAGGACAAGGCAAGACAAACACACAGACACAAGACATCACACAGCGGACTACCGTACAGATTCCCATTTCACAAAATAGTGGCTCCACAATAAAGACAGATGCCAAGATGACACAGTCTGCAGACAAGGCAGAGATTGAAAATTCCTCAGAAAAGGAACACCCTGTCAAGAGTAACTCAGATGGAAAAGCAATCCCCACTGGAACGAAACACACAGATGATGATCCCTCCAAAGTAAAAAAAGAAAAAGACAGTATTGATAAAGCAGGAGAGGTAAACTCTACCGGAAAATCAGGCTCCGCCGGAAATGACACGAAAAAGGGTGAAGCAACAGAAAAAAACAACACAGACTCCACAAGAAAGGAAGAGAAAGAAAAAGGTGGTGCCAAAGGAGATGGAGAGACAGACAAGGTTGCCTCCAAAGAAGATGGAGAGACAGACAAGGTTGCCTCCAAAGAAGATGAAGAGACAGACAAGGTTGCCTCCAAAGAAGATGAAGAGACAGACAAGGTTGCCTCTAAAGGAGATGGAGAGACAGACGAGGGGGCCTCCAAAGAAGATGGAGAGACAGACGAGGGTGCCTCCAAAGAAGATGGAGAGACAGACGAGGGTGCCTCCAAAGGAAAGGAAAATGCAGGCTCCAAGATAATCCCTCTCGACTCAGTAGGGAATTCCAACTCCAAAGGCTCAGGGAAATATGCAGATGATGCAGAAAGCAGCCATTTCTTTGCTTACCTAGTCTCTAGTGCAACACTGGTGGCATTACTCTACATCGGATACCACAACAAACGAAAGGTTCAAGACTCAGTTTCTTCCCCAGCACACAATCACAGTTCTTCATTTTTCCATGTCACACACGACAGTGACATTCTGTTCACATTATTACCACATACATTCATCTACATTGTTGTCATGAATATCTTTTATCACTTGTTTTCCCCATAGATCTTTGCATTTGTTGTAGAGGGAAGGCAATCCAAGTCCACACGGAGACCCAAAAGCGGCAAATATCAGAAGCTTGAACAACAAGTAAGTACCCATTCTTCTCTTTGTCCATTGTATTTGTTATACAATCATGACAGTTACAGTTAACACAAGTAAACACTGTGTTTGTGTTTTCATCCAATTCAACATTTCTGTCTTTTAGATTTGATGCGGTCGATCTCAATGTAAACTGAATCGAGTTACCAGCCAGTGGAATTTATATGACTGATTCCGTAAATCCTATTTTGAACGTTAACTCACAAAGCTGACCAGTACTTTGCCATAGCCGTGGCATTACACCCATCACAAGCCCAAGATTAAGTGGACAGGTTTTGAAATTTGCACTAATGTGACAATTTGAGCACTGTGCAATGGTAATTTTATAGAATTACATTTCCATTACAAATTGTTGTGTCCATATAAAGTTTTTCTTTTTGCCATAGGTGTTGTGTGCAGGTAATTTATGAAGATGTTTGAAGTCATTTTAAAAAGCTAAGCCATAAGCTGTTTTGAATCAATGACCAAAAAAATTAGCATTCTTAAGTTTCGTAATATTGTCTTGGAAAATGAAGTGATCTTTTTGTGTTGATTTTTTTATTTGAAGGGTTATATGTATAATTAGGATGCCTTATATGGACATGTGTTCAGGAATATGAAAGAGAGGTATATGTATTGAGTGTTTTGCACATATTCTCATGCCACTGTCGGGGGCCTTTTGACCAGAGCAAGAAGGTTTGACTCAGGGTGCTTTTGAAGCAGGAGGGATTTTGTTGGCAGGTGTTTGACCAAGGCTGTCTCTGCCGTATGAATGTAACAAATGGGGTTTTTACTTTGCAGATGGAATTATTTTGCTTAACTGTGCCCTTCACTGTGTATGGAAAACCTCTATCTGATAGAGTATTACCTGCTTTTTTTTTTCTTTTTTTTCGAAACACTGTATCTGCCATGCTGTTAGAGTGCAGCGTTGTGAGATGTTTAAATGAACTTCAACACTGGGGGTATAGAAGTGAAGAAATACATTTTAGGCCATTGGCGTTTGGCCTGATGTTAAGAAAGCAGGTCTGCACAGAAGAGTTCAGTGGCACATTGTTGTACGTATATTTTTCTGTAAATGTGGGAAATCATTCCTGTGCTTAATCTTTAGCAGTCGCTGATTTTGTGACGCTCATTGGATTTCAGTTGCAACTAATTTAGACTAGCATTTTCCTGCTTTGAGTTCTGTTCACATTCTCCCATACTCATAAAAGTGTCTTCTCTTAGGCATCCTCAAGCTCCTAAAGTCTTTCAGTACAACCGTTAACTTCTGAAGCAATACAAATGCCAAGCTACTACCTGTGGTCATTAGAGTACAGCCACTAGGTCATTCCATAGAGTACCAGGACTCAACATGCACCGATGCAATTTCATCTACCGAGCAGAACATTCATTATTGTTGTTCCTCATAGGAAAATCTCCACAGTTTTCTACATCATTAGTCGCATGTGAACAGTGTTTGTCAGATTCCCATTGGTTTACCTGAAAGAAACATTTGCTTTGAGCATCTAAGGGGTGAAAATATTTCTTATTTGTAAGAAATCTGAAAGCATATTACACCATGTAAGCCTATCCACAGGACTGATTTACAATACTATGAATGGTTTTGAGAGTTTCGATTAAAAAGAAGCATTGCTGGTTAATTGGTTTTAGGATAATGTTCTGCGGACTGATTGTACAGTAATGGCCTCAGATTAAGTCTGTGTTTCTTCAAGATGCTTGTGCAATATGTATCTCTTTAGATTCAAGGTAATGTGCATGATTTGTTGCACATTGGAAATGTGGTCTTGAACTACCAGTTGTGTGATTATTCCAAATGTGCCAAACAAGACCGCTGTCTTGAAGGTTTTTTGTTTCAATTTGACTTGAATAGAATCCAAGCAGTGCTAAAACAATAATGAAAATGAGAGCTAGAGGGGAATGGTTGGTGTCTTCGTTTTGTTAATCTATGAATCCTTTCATCTACTCCATGATACTTGTTTGTGTTTGTTTATCAGTTTTGCACATTGGCGTTTTGATGTCTTTGCAGCCAGCACATTGCTCTCAGTATGCTAGCTTTGGCTAACATGGCTAACTTTTTGAATGCTGGACCATTTAAAAATCACACATGTGAATGGTTTTGTACATGTCTTGATGCCACAAGTTTGCCACTGTTCTTTTGACGTTGCTCCAAAATGAACTGAATAAAGATGTCTTCAATATTTATGAAGTGCCTCCTGCTTTTGATTGAAGTAATTGTTGATGAGAAATTAGAACCTTTAAAAAAGAGCTTGAGTTTCACCCTCCACATTTACTTGTTTCAGTTATTAAGTGGCTAAACTAAACTGGCTAAAATGAACGAGAAACCACAGCGCCCTCAGGTGTACTACAAATGTATCTCCATGCATGTAGGCCTGTTTTTATTTATATAACTCGCTATTTTGTTTTAGTCAGTTAATTCAGTTAAATGAAATGCCAAAGGTTTCATCCTGTGCCACAGCCTACGCAGTCGCTACACGATTCCAAAAGGATAAGGGAGACATAAAACATGCAGTAGTCTACGTTAACTACGTTAAACTTGGTGCAATTTGCAATACACTTCAGAATCATCGTATAACTAGATTATTTAGATAGCTGTAGATGCAACTCTATAACAGGACAAATACGTACATTCATGAACAAATATTTAACCCCCTGGGCGAGTCATAGAAAGATGTCTTGTCACAGGTTGATAGTGGCACGTAGGCTCAACTGTGACTGCGGACATGCATCCTGCTGCCACGTCTGAACAATCGGCGTGTGCAGGTAGGGCCAAAGAGTGACAGCCGCACAGCCAATCGTAAAATAAGCAGGAGGTGGGACTTGGCTCCTATTTTGTAGAACTCGAAGGGGGGCGGGTCGCCTATGACAGTCGAGTAGGAACTACAGCGGTATCAGTGTGGCTAAGTTGCTGGAAGCAGATCTCAAGACATGTGTGGTAAGTAACAGTTACTTCAGTTCACTTATTTGTTTACGAATAGGTCACTGGGATGTCCTTCATTATGTTGTTTGAAACAAGTAAACAATCAGGAAAGACAACGTTTAGCAAATTGGCTTTTCAAAGTATACCGTCAGTGGTGTCCGACAGCTTGTTAGCAAGCTCATCTATTAAACAAGAATCTCAGTCTAGTGCCTTGTGTTTAGCGAAGTAGGATACAGTCTACGGTGTATATACGACGTCTGTAGACAGAATTGTCATCATGTTTATTTTTAATTCAGTTCGTTTTCCAAGCTCATAGATGTTGCTTGTTAAGATTACTGCCCTCTCCTCTCATAACAAACCGTGGCGCCCATACATCAAGCAAGCCAGCTAAGCTAAGTCGCTTTCTTGCTAGTTAGCAATATCGCACTGGCCTCTCTTGTACTTACTAGCTACGTTTGTTCGTCCATGTCCTGGGATATTGGTACATAACCGAGAAAGTGTTTACCTTCTTTTGACTTGTTTGTGTCAGTAAGTATTTCAGTAAGTTACCTCATTGTGGGAACGATAGCTATGATGCTGAATTCTGGTCAGCCGCCAGCCATAGCTTGCTCCTGAGTCTGCTGTGGAAGGCTATGCGAGGTTGACCCTGTGCTCACTAAATGTACCAGTGATGATGATCATGTACAAATACAAGGCATCCCAGTAGCGTATCTTGTGCTTCGGTTGGTAGCTATGTAATTTTGTTTTAAGTATACAGACATTTTAGAGTATGTGGACTACTAAAAATAAATCAAATTGTTAAGTGCACGTAAATTGGCTTGTTGAAAATTCACGCTAGTCTCGATTTTTGTTGTACAATCTCAAAAGTTAATTCATTCATTAATTCATCGTCTTTGAAGCACGATATTATTCTGCCATGGCTGAATAATGTAGCTATTGATTAGTTATCCTCACTTCAATTTCCGTTTAGCACACACGTCCGTCATCATTGCCATCTGCAAGGAGGCAGGCCACCAGTTTCTTCTTCAAGGCCATTTTGCCAAAGTTGAAACAATTGCATCAGAAAAAAGGGGTTATTTATTGCCTGATAACCTGCAGTGCTGCCTTTTCTCATTGCCAGTCAGACAGAAGGCAGAGACGTTTAAAGTCATTTTCACAGGGTTCAGTGATTTGGTCACAGTTCATTTTATCAGTCGGTTGAGAGTTGTTTGTATTTTTAGTTTTTACCACTTAGTCCACTGCACCCCCCCACCACGCCTATTTTTAAGCCATCTTCCCCAACAAAGCTGAGCCTTGTTTTTAACCCACACTGGTTGGACCAGCCCTCCCCTCCCTCTCTTCCCCAAACTTCAGCTCTTCCCAGGCTCCTCGTGCTCTGAAAGGGATCTCTGTTGCACTAGCATGGAGCGCCACTCTTGATATTCACCTTCTGTTAAGTTAGCTTTGTGTGAGTCATAACCAAAACAGAACTGTGATCTTTCAGTCACATAAGCACTCACACACTGCCTTGAAGAAAGTGCGGCCTTGGAAAGTTGTTGCCGTCACAGTCACTGATTCTGTGTCCATGTCTTACAGCCATGTGTTTCTCTCACTGGGTTTGGGGTTAGTTATGTTGAAACTGTAGTAGACACACCCCCCCCCCCCACACACACACACACACACACGTCCTCTTTCCCACACTTCCTCTGTGTGATGGTTTCAAAGTCGCACCCAATCTGAAGATGATGAAACGCTCTTTTCAGATGCAGCCTATTGTGTTGGGTCTGGTTAGACAGCCTGGTCAGGAATGTTTAGGTCTATTCTCTTTCTCTCTCTCTCTTTCTCGTTCTCGCTCTTTCTCTCTCTCTCTCTCTCTCTCTGTGCATAAAGAAGTTATTCAGGTTTCCTACTGTCCCTGCATTCACCAGAGATAACTTTTACTTCTGCCTACTAGGCATTAAACAACTCTTTTGTGTGTGTGTTTGCTTTTGATAATGTTGTAATATTTCCACCACAACCCTCTTACCAGGGAGGATGATATCTTCACCTGTCTGGGTGACGTTTGAGGTAGTGCACAGACACGCACAAAGTGTGTCGCAATCTGAACTGAGGCGTCTCCCTTGAAAGCTGTGAGACAGGAACCTGATATGTTATCATGTCAGCTGTCAGGTTTTGATTGAGAGTTAGAACAGTTGATGAAAAAGGCAAACTTACCAGTAACAAAATCACCTCGCATTCTTGCATAATGTCCTTTCTACTTAGAGTAGAGATGCCCTTTTCTGCATTAACCCTCTATTGGAAAATGAACGTTACATTCATATTATTCATTCTCTCCTGTGTGGTCCTCCCTTTTGACACATGTATTTCCGGCATGACGCTAATGGAGATCGAAATGGTGATTGGAAAGCAGAAGGGTCCGTTTTCATTGGAGCGAGACATTCTTTTTCCATCTAGTTGTTCTTTAAGTCAGCTTAAAAACAGTGGTGATCTCTTTCAACGTAACTACAAAGACTTTGCTTAAAGGCAGAGCCTGACAGCTGTAAGTCACACCTGGCATTCACCACCTGTATCATCTCCGAGGTTGTTGACCTAACCCGAGCCCTACTCTCAAACAGCCAGTTGGAACATTTGCTTTACTGAAAGATCGATGAGGTGGAGTCGTATGTTGCTTGTTGTGCTATAAATTATTTGACATTTCTTTGGTGATTTAGTGATGAGACGGCAGTGCATCATAGTGGCCTTTTCTTCTATTTGTTTGGTTTTCTTTTATCTGGTTTATTTATGTGGCCGTAGGCTATAGGAACCTAAGCATTCATTTTTCTCACCCATGTTGAAACAAACACATTGGCATAAAATAAACAATGCTGAAAGGTTTAAAATTGGGTAAAGCATTGCCAATCTGAATAACTGTGTTTGCGATATTTTCTTCTGTGTGTGTGTGTGTGTGTGTGTGTGTGTGTGTGTGTGTGTGTGTGTGTGTGTGTGTGTGTGTGTGTGTGTGTGTGTGTGTGTGTGTGTGTGTGTGTGTGTGTGTGTGTGTGTGTGTGTGTGTGTGTGTGTCAGGAATCTTTGCCTACCTGAACTACCATGTGCCCCGCACGCGGCGGGAGATCCTGGAGATCCTCCTGAAGGGGCTGAGGAGACTGGAGTACCGCGGCTACGACTCTGCAGGTGTGGCAACAGGACACTCTCACCATATGACCCCACCACGCTGAGCTTGGGTCTGGCTTGGTGTGATACAGCCCTCATACCCCAGCTACCAAGTAGCACATTTTAGTTAAAGAGTCACTGTGTTGTAATGAGATTGTGATGAAATTCATTAGAACTTAGCCTGAATAATTATGACTTCTTACATACGTGGAGATGAACTTATCTTTCAGAGGTTGTACGTGACACTCATCAGGTCCAACTGAGCTCTATTGGTGCATTGTACTGAACTAAGAGTTCTCAATCCTGCCTGCTGCATGTTTCTTATCTACCCTCTGCATTCCTGTCATCAGTCAAGTCATCAGTGGCACTTTTGTGTAGCTGAACACACCTGCTTTGAAACAGTTGTGCTTTAAAGAGGAATAGGTGGAGGACAGCCATCAAGGTGGAGCCCAGGAGCTGGATTGAGAACCTTATCTAGCGATGTCATCAGAGACTATAGGAGTGTGTAAACAACTGCACCGTTTTCCCAGAATTAACTAGATAGGTCATGCCATACCACTAGATAGGTCAGGCCATACTACTACATAGGTCAGGCCATACCACTACATAGGTCAGGCCATACTACTAGTTTGTTGACTGTTTGCGGCAAGTAAATTGAAATCAATTTCTAACGAAGTGCAGTTCTTTCACACCTAGGCAGTTTCTTTGTGTAACATTGGTTATGATCTGTTGACTCATCTATGGGTCTAGTCAGTAAAGTCAGTTTGTGTGGGTCATGTGTATTAGTGCATCTTAATTGGTGGGCCTCAACACGTGGTTGCTAAATGTTCATGGGTAGCTACCCTAACCCTGCCTGACTGAGGTGCAGCAGAGGTGCAGTTTAGCTGATTCGTGTTCTGTTCCTCCTCTAACTCAGGTGTTGGCATCGATGGTGGGAACGTTAAGGACTGGGAAACAAACGGCAGGTCTATCCAGCTGATCAAACAGAGGGGCAAAGTCAAGGCGCTGGAGGATGAGATCCACAGTAAGAACAAATATGTGATTGTTGTGTCTTTGTAGTTTGCGTCTGCCTCTTCTTTTTTTTTTTTTGGGCCAAAGTACTGATTGAGAGGCGAGGGAAATGTTGCGTACTGGTTTGAAGATTCATGAACATGGAACCCTTTTTGATCCTTTCTTTCCACATCGCAAGTTACAGTGAGTTTTTTTTTCTGCCAGTTTGGTGACGTATAAAGGCCATGGAACTTTGACATTAAAGTACTAGGTTTTACTATCATGAATAAACAGGAACTCTTTGTGTAAGTACTGATTGCTCCTCTGATTGGCCATGACTGCTTGCGTCGCACTCGCTGGCTAACCTGAATCCCAACATTTGTCCTCTGCAGAAACGCAGGACATGGACCTGGACGTGGAGTTTGATGTTCACCTCGGCATTGCCCACACACGCTGGGCCACTCATGGAGAACCCAGCCCAGTCAACAGTCACCCACACAGATCAGACAAAAAGAACGGTCAGTCCAGATGCTCTGTTTATTTCCACCGTTACCATAGCAATAGCAGCGCTGTGGTCCATGTGCAGTGATCAAGTCAAAAAATTAGTTTTAGCCTTATTTGAGCTAAAGCACCATTAATGTCAGATTTAAAAGAGGATTCACGTGATGTACTTTCAATGTCTGTATGCCCATCCTATATGGAGTTATGGATGTCTCCCCATTCATTTAGATATGAGCCTGATCTTGTTTGCCTGAAATAGCCGCTCGGGGTCATTACCAAGATGGCTGCTGAGTGGCGAGACTTGCCTCTAAAAGACTTTTGGCATACGATCAACATCTGTCTCTGTGATTATATGAGGAGGGTGTGTTTGTAAAGCATGATTTGTGCCAATTCCATAACTACCCATATTGCATTGACAGACTGTATTCAGATACTCCATTAGTCACTTCCCCTTCATGCCAGTTCAGCTCTCTACACTGCGCTAGATCTGGAATGGAGATGGTTACCTAGCGCTCCTTAGTTGTGTTTACCATTTCCTGTCCTGATCAGAGTGGAATGCATGGGAATTAGACCGTGCTAGCCAGCTGGTTAATAATTGTGGGTCTAGGTTTGCACCTTTGGATGGGGAGGGGGGGCAGTGTGAGGGGGGGGGGCAGGGGGTTCTGAAGCAGATCATCATCATCATCATCATCATCATCATTATTTATTCAGGGAGAATTGACTGAGCACAGGGCTCTTTTGCACCAATGCCCTGATTGAGGGTACATAATACAGAAGAACAATAAATACACAAACCAAAACAAAACAGACAAAATAAATAAACAAAACACATTAAACAATCTGTGATCTAGTCTGTGATCTTTTGAATAAACACTGTTTTGTGTAATTGTTTTTGTTCCATTGGAGTGCTGTCTACGCTTCTTAGCTGTTTAATAAGTAATTGTTCATTCATAAGTATTCACGCCCTCTGTTAATACCTAAACTAATTGAGAAGTGTTTAAAACTCAAACATTTCAATGTGATACAAAAACGTAGAGTTGAAACCGGTTTTTGACATAACAGGCCTGGTAAACTTGTGTATCCTGCTTTGTGGCACATAAAAGTTTAGCATAATAACATAAACATGCCCTAGAGTCCTATGTTCCAGGGAAGCCTGTATTTACAAGCCATTTGGCTGGGTCGTAGGAATGTCTGGAATATAAACCCTCCAGTTGTTGTTTTGTAGTTAGTCAATGCCATGATTGTTTATGTTGTCTACAGAATTCATTGTCATTCACAATGGAATTATCACCAACTACAAGGACCTGAGAAAATTTCTGGTAAGTAGAGTTAGAGATACCTAGTTATACTAAATAAATGAATGCCTCATTTCTAACATAGAACTTTGAAGTCAGGAAGCTCCCCCTTATTCTCTCCTTGTTCGTTGTCTCTGCCTGTTTTAGGAGAGCAAAGGGTATGAATTTGAGTCGGAAACTGACACCGAGTCCATCGCCAAGCTGATGAAGTACATGTACGACAACCGTGAGAATGATGACCTCAGCTTTGACACGCTGGTAGAGCGCGTCACTCAGCAACTGGTGAGAGTCTGAATCTCCTCCAGGGGTCACGTAAAACACTGTTGAGGGTCCTTGCAAGGGTCAAAGTTCAACTAACAATTATGCTAATCTGTTTGTTTGTTTGTTTGTTGGTCAGGAGGGAGCTTTTGCCCTGGTCTTCAAGAGTGTGCACTACCCTGGACAAGCTGTAGGCACCAGGTAATACGCTGTACATCTCCACGGTGATGCTGTTTGTTTAGATTTTCTTCCTGTTGACTGCCACTGTTGTAGTGCCATGTGTGGTAATGCTGTGTTTTCCCGTGTGTGTGTGCGTGTGTGTGTGCGTGTGTGTGTGTGTGTGTGTGTGTGTGTGTGTGTGTGTGTGTGTGTGTGTGTGTGTGTGTGTGTGTGTGTGTGTGTGTGTGTGTGTGTGTGTGTGTGTGTGTGTGCACGCGCAGGAGAGGAGGGCCCCTGCTGATCGGAGTGAGGTGTGACCACAAGCTCTCCACTGACCACATTCCCATCCTGTATCGCTCAAGTAGGTCCACGGTCATCTCTCATCCCTACTCCATGTTTCAGCAAGAGACCCAGTGCCTCTTGTAGTGATGTTACCCTTGAAAGCGAGGCTTTGAGGCTTGTGTCAGAAACTTGAAGCACTTCCTGTCGCAGCTCCGTATCAAGTCTTGTATTATTTTGGCAAAATCACGTCACCTGTGACACTCAAAGCCTTTTTGTTTTACCACTGCTTCAAGAAAAGGTTTGATTTTGGCCCATCGCTTTGACAATTTCTTTGATGCATTACATGGGTTGTTGTCAGTGTCTGAGATAGCTGGATATTTTCAGTTGGGATTTTATGATAATAGTATATAGATTGAGATAGGGCCAGCGACATGTGAACTCCAGCTTGTAGGCTGTGATGTCCATGACATCTAACATTAGCCTAATTACCATGTTATTTCTTGTTGTCACGGATCACTTTGTAACATGTTTTCCCCATTTTGAAAAAACCTTCAATGTCAAAATGGCTTACACTACTCAAATAAACACTCACTGATCAGATGATTTAAACTACATTATATCACATTACATTAAATTATAGGTCAAAGTCCTTGCATTACTACGAAAATACTAATACCAAGACCATATGTGAAGTTTTAATTTCAGTACAAAATAACACTGACCATAAATACTTAAAATGAACTATTTCCTTATTTGACATGACTTTCATGTGTTTTCATGGCCTTCGCTAGGCTACTGCGCGTCTCAGTACTGTCACTGTGCCGAGAATTTTTTCTTGTGTCGTATTTCCATGGACCAGCAGGTATCCCTAGTGTGCATTTGCTGTATCGCTCAAGTAGGTCCACGGTCATCTCTCATCCCTACTCCATGTTTCAGCAAGAGACCCTGTGCCTCTTGTAGTGATGTTACGCCTCAAAGCCTCGCTTTGAAGGGTAACATCACTACAAGAGGTGTCAGAAACTTGAAGCACTTCCGGTCGCAGCTCCGTATCAAGTCTTGTATTATTTTGGCGAAATTACGTCACCCGTGACACTCAAAGCCTTTTTTTTAATGTCAAAATGGCTTACACTACCCAAATAAACACTCATGATTTAAACTACATTATATATCATTACATTATATTATAGGCTACAGGCAGGCATTGCCAAAGTCCTTGCATTACTATGAAAAGACTAATACCAAGACCATATGTGAAGTTTTAATTTCAGTACAAAAAACCACTGACCATAAATACTTAAAATGAACTATTTCCTTATTTGACATGACTTTCATGTGTTTTCATGGCCTTCGCTAGGCTACTGCGCGTCTCAGTACTGTCACTGTGCCGAGAAATGTTTTCTCGTGTCGTATTTCCATGGACCAGCAGGTATCCCTAGAGTGCATTCGAAGCTTCGAGAAATGAATGGCTTTGCAGCACATTTGGGTGGAAAGCTTCGTCTGGCCATCACTAGCCTCTAGCTCTTTCCTAGAAAAGCATTTGGAACGCCATAGTGCGCAGAGCTGTACCTGACACGACTGTGTTTTTTTCTTTTTTTTAGCTGGCAAGGACAAGAAGGCCTGTACCTCGCTGCCCAGGCTGGACCAAGACACCTGCCTGTTCCCCGTGGAGGAGAAAGCCGTGGAGTACTACTTCGCTTCTGACGCCAGGTCTGCAAAAGTTTACACTAGTCTGGACACTTTTCAACTCTGCTAGTTTACACTCGTGAATCATCTTCCAGATGTTTGGCGGAGAAGCAAGGAGCAGTGGAGTCATAAAGTCACATCTCCGCTTGAATTAGTCCAGACTCAAAGTATCAAGACTAAAACTAATGGGAGTGTTTCTTTTTGTCTTTGTGTGTGTGTGTGTCGTGGCAGTGCCGTGATTGAGCACACCAACCGCGTCATCTTCCTGGAGGATGACGACGTGGCCGCCGTGTCGGACGGACGCCTGTCCATCCACAGGATCAAACGCACCGTCGGAGACCACCCAGCACGTGCCATCCAGACCCTGCAGATGGAGCTGCAGCAGATCATGAAGGGTGGGCATCATATGTGTATAATATATTTGACACACACACACTGTCACTCACACACTGACACACACACACACACACACTCACAGACACTCTCTTATTCTCACCCACTGACACACACACACACACACACACACACACACACACAATGCTGCGTCCCTAAAGCATTGAGGTGAAACTACTTGTTACTTTAAAAGCTCTGCATCTCAGCAGCTATCCTGCTTCTGGCCATGAAGTACGTCTGAGTTAGTGTTCGAAGCCTCAAATGTTTCCCACACACACACACACACACACACACACACACACACACACACACACACACACACACACACACTTCTGGCCATGAAGTATGTCTGAGTTAGTGTTCTAAGCCTCAAATGTTTCTCACACACACACACACACACACACACTCTTCTGGCCATGAAGTACGTCTGAGTGAGTGTTCTAAGCCTCAAATGTTTCTCACACACACACACACACTCTTCTGGCCATGAAGTACGTCTGAGTGAGTGTTCTAAGCCTCAAATGTTTAATTTGATATTTAAGTGAGGCCAGGCTGTTTGGGTGCTCTCTGTCTCTCAGAAGACGTGTGAAAGGACGCAGTAGACTCTTATCAATAGTTTTTTTCAGCTGGGGTCGTTAGTGAATGATGGAACAAACGTCACGCCAGTGTTTTGTGGATAGAATGCCGTCGCCTCTCGGCCCTGACCTGAGAGCAGACGTCTCCGACGCGTCTGTGTGTCTGCCTTATCAGAAGAGAGGTTTGTGTAGCTGCTTCAGAGTCAGATTGTGTCCTGTGCCCCTGTGCTTATCATCTGTGACCAGATCTCTCTGTCCTCATGGTGACTCACACGCACAGATATACTTCAGACCCCTACGAGGACAATAGAAAACCCTGCCATGGAGGAGCAGTACGCTTATATATTAGACTACAGGGAAATTCATGCCATAGACTAATACAGTGAGCATGTTTAGCAATGCAAGCCATATTTGGACACATATTAGGGATTCAGAGATATTAGATATTAGTTGTTCAGTGCTTAAACACATGCACTAAAAAAAGGCATTATTTTAGATGGCAAAAGAATAGGTCACAAGAAACATGGTATTGGAAGGCTTGATGTCTTGAGGTTTGACTTTGACTGAGCAAAGACAGCATTCAGAACACAGAACACAAACACTTTTCAAAGCCCAACATCATCAGTCGGAGTGGAGAGCCAGAAGAGGAAAGGCACCGTTCTTCTGAGGGGAAAACGGCTTTTTTCCAAGACTTTATGTAAACCAATCAAATCTTAAAGAAAAAAAAAACATCTAGAAAGAGCAGGATGAGTAAAACAGGCCTCAGATTTCATCTACGGAAATGGCAAGGAGACACCACTAAACCTCCTCTCCAGACACTCACAGAGCAGTAAATTCGGAGAGTCAAGCTGACCTGAAACCTCATCGGTATGAGATCTGGTCCTGAAGCTGTCATAGTGCCTAGCGCTCCTGTTGGCACCAGCACAGGTTTTTTATTTGACTGAAAGACCAATGAAATAGTGTGAAGCATGCCAGTGATCTCATTTTGAAGACTAATATTACATTTGGATGATTTCTATAGAGGCCCCCCCAGTTGTTCTAGTCCACGCCAGTCTTTAAATACTGACCTGTTCCTGCAGACACACACAGGGTGTTGTAACGAACCCAGCAGGACTCCTTACCCTGGGATACCATCTCGTTCCCATCGACAGGCTCTTAAAGTTCGGATAAATAGTCTCCTAGAAGACCAAACAGATATATATAAAACAATCACATACTTTTTAGGTCAGGGTCGTGCGAGTACATCGTCCGTTTGCTGGCCTCTCGTAATATTTGAGTCTATCCCTCAGACCTTGACTTTGCAGCGAGCCTTGTACACAGATTTGATGAAAGCTGTGATTTATACGTACCTCTTAAAAGCAAGGACTGTAGCTCAATAAAATACGCAGCAACAACACGGTCAGTGTTATAGATGCTGTAATTTGTAAAACACACCGCAGTGTTAAATTGTATACTTTGTCATGCCATAAAAAAGACTTTGTAGAGTTGATGTCTCCATCAGTAAGAATAACAATGTGGAAGAATGAATTCCCTAGAAGGATGGACTGTGGAAAGAAAGAAAAATTCCCAAAAGGTTAAGTACGGTCAGAACGCCATGAAGTTCATGTCTGATTTAGTTTAATTTTAGTTATAGGTACCACATTCCACACACACACACACACACACACACACACACAAACCTACACTTGCACAAACATGTATACAAAAAACATGCACAAACTCTTACACACACACACACACAGACACACACAGTCACCCCTAGGGGTCTTAAGGCTCACCTCTGTCAGCACATTGCCATGTACTCAGAGACCCCTGGCTGGCTACCTCGTAATTACTCTGCCCTGTTATTAAGCCCAGAGTTACCGGCAGTCTTGTCAGAACACCGCCCACGCATGGCTGCAACTTCTGGAATGGCATTGGAGTGGTGGGCTTTGCTGGAACTCCGTGGGGGAGGTGTTTGGGGTTCGGGTTGGGTTCTGGTTCCTGTTGTGCCCTCAGGACACACGTGAGCATCAAAGCCAGCCGCTCAGACTCCCTGGCCCCTGACAACCACATGACTGCCTGCTCTCGCACTGTCAGCAGAAAGATGTGCGTACCTGAATCCTAAGGGAACTGACTGAGACTGTTTAACTTCGCACTGTTTGTGTCTTTCTCTCACACATGCACAAATGGTTCTTCTATATTTTTTATGAATAGTTGGCATTGATATTATTTGGAATGCACCGTCTAGAGTGTTTTATTCTTAAATGTCTTCCTTTGGCAGGAATTAAGAAATCATAATAACCACGTTATGACCAGCTCAAATCTCAATCGGAGGTTTTGCATAAACTGCCACAAGGGGGCAGTGCACCACAACAGACTCTGCTGCACTGTCTCTCTCTGTCTGTCGCTCTCGCTCGCTCTCTCTCTCTCTCTCTCTCTCTCTCTCTCTCTCTCTCTCTCTCTCTCTCTCTCTCTCTGCCTGTTTTTCCTCCAACCTCTATTATGGGACCGATTGAGAAATAACATAATTTTCCTGACCTAAATTGCTGTTACTTGACACTGCGCAACAGTACTGCCGTCTTTCTCTCTCTCTCTCTCTCTCAGTTCAATTACTCTCACTCTCACCCGGGCTAGGGACACGGAATGACACGCAGATGACACCCTTCACCAAGCGCCTACGCTGATGTTAGCCCGTATACGTCTCGAGCCTTTGAGCTACTAGCATTTGTCTGCCATGATGCATGTGTTTGAAATGAATCCCAATTCCCACTCTGGTCCCTGTTTCTTTTTAATGTTTGTTTGTTTGTTTGTTTGTTTGTTGCGCCTCACTTTAAGATGGCATTTGCTTCTCAGATTAGAACCTAATGTGTCTCTCGTCCAAATCTCAGGAAGTCAGAATTTCATACAAACAAACATGTATACAGGGTCACCGGGTACAACCATTTATTTGCTTTGTTTGCAAGAAGCGTTGCAGTGAGTTGTTTATCGCTGGTTCATATTTCTGTTAGTGCCAGGAGTTAGGCTCTCATAGACTGAAGTAATTCAGAAGAAGCAGAACATTCATGTTGGCTTTTTTTTTGTTGGTTCAGATTATCACGGCCCTGTGTGTTTCTCTGTCTCATGTATGTGTCCTCTGTCTCATGTATGTGTCCTCTGTCTCTGTCTCATGTATGTGTCCTCTGTCTCTGTCTCATGTCTGTGTCCTCTGTCTCATGTATGTGTCCTCTGTCTCTGTCTCGTGTATGTGTCCTCTGTCTGTGTCTCATGTATGTGTCCTCTGTCTGTGTCTCATGTATGTGTCCTCTGTCTGTGTCTCATGTATGTGTCCTCTGTCTCATGTATGTGTCCTCTGTCTCATGTCTGTGTCCTCTGTCTCATGTATGTGTCCTCTGTCTCATGTCTGTGTCCTCTGTCTCATGTATGTGTCCTCTGTCTCATGTATGTGTCCTCTGTCTCTGTCTCATGTATGTGTCATCTGTCTCATGTATGTGTCCTCTGTCTGTGTCTCATGTCTGTGTCCTCTGTCTCATGTATGTGTCCTCTGTCTGTGTCTCATGTATGTGTCTGTCTCATGTATGTGTCCTCTGTCTCATGTATGTGTCCTCTGTCTCATGTCTGTGTCCTCTGTCTCATGTCTGTGTCCTCTGTCTCATGTATGTGTCCTCTGTCTCATGTATGTGTCCTCTGTCTGTGTCTCATGTATGTGTCCTCTGTCTGTGTCTCATGTATGTGTCCTCTGTCTCATGTATGTGTCCTCTGTCTGTGTCTCATGTCTGTGTCCTCTGTCTCATGTCTGTGTCCTCTGTCTCATGTATGTGTCCTCTGTCTCATGTATGTGTCCTCTGTCTGTGTCTCATGTATGTGTCCTCTGTCTGTGTCTCATGTATGTGTCCTCTGTCTCATGTATGTGTCCTCTGTCTGTGTCTCATGTATGTGTCCTCTGTCTGTGTCTCATGTATGTGTCCTCTGTCTCATGTATGTGTCCTCTGTCTCATGTCTGTGTCCTCTGTCTCATGTATGTGTCCTCTGTCTCATGTCTGTGTCCTCTGTCTCATGTCTGTGTCCTCTGTCTCATGTATGTGTCCTCTGTCTCATGTATGTGTCCTCTGTCTGTGTCTCATGTATGTGTCCTCTGTCTGTGTCTCATGTATGTGTCCTCTGTCTCATGTATGTGTCCTCTGTCTGTGTCTCATGTCTGTGTCCTCTGTCTCATGTCTGTGTCTTCTGTCTCATGTATGTGTCCTCTGTCTCATGTATGTGTCCTCTGTCTGTGTCTCATGTATGTGTCCTCTGTCTGTGTCTCATGTATGTGTCCTCTGTCTCATGTATGTGTCCTCTGTCTCATGTATGTGTCCTCTGTCTGTGTCTCATGTATGTGTCCTCTGTCTGTGTCTCATGTATGTGTCCTCTGTCTGTGTCTCATGTATGTGTCCTCTGTCTCTGTCTCATGTATGTGTCCTCTGTCTCATGTATGTGTCCTCTGTCTGTGTCCTCTGTCTCATGTGTCCTCTGTCTCTGTCTCATGTATGTGTCCTCTGTCTGTGTCTCATGTATGTGTCCTCTGTCTGTGTCTCATGTATGTGTCCTCTGTCTGTGTCTCATGTATGTGTCCTCTGTCTCTGTCTCATGTATGTGTCCTCTGTCTCATGTATGTGTCCTCTGTCTCTGTCTCATGTATGTGTCCTCTGTCTCATGTATGTGTCCTCTGTCTGTGTCCTCTGTCTCATGTATGTGTCCTCTGTCTGTGTCTCATGTATGTGTCCTCTGTCTGTGTCTCATGTCTGTGTCCTCTGTCTCATGTCTGTGTCCTCTGTCTCATGTATGTGTCCTCTGTCTCATGTATGTGTCCTCTGTCTCATGTATGTGTCCTCTGTCTGTGTCTCATGTATGTGTCCTCTGTCTGTGTCTCATGTATGTGTCCTCTGTCTCATGTATGTGTCCTCTGTCTCATGTATGTGTCCTCTGTCTGTGTCTCATGTATGTGTCTTCTGTCTGTGTCTCATGTATGTGTCCTCTGTCTCATGTATGTGTCCTCTGTCTCATGTATGTGTCCTCTGTCTGTGTCTCATGTATGTGTCCTCTGTCTGTGTCTCATGTATGTGTCCTCTGTCTCTGTCTCATGTATGTGTCCTCTGTCTCATGTATGTGTCCTCTGTCTCTGTCTCATGTATGTGTCCTCTGTCTCATGTATGTGTCCTCTGTCTCTGTCTCATGTATGTGTCCTCTGTCTGTGTCTCATGTATGTGTCCTCTGTCTCTGTCTCATGTATGTGTCCTCTGTCTGTCTCATGTATGTGTCCTCTGTCTCTGTCTCATGTATGTGTCCTCTGTCTCATGTATGTGTCCTCTGTCTCTGTCTCATGTATGTGTCCTCTGTCTCTGTCTCATGTATGTGTCCTCTGTCTCTGTCTCATGTATGTGTCCTCTGTCTCTGTCTCATGTATGTGTCCTCTGTCTCATGTATGTGTCCTCTGTCTGTGTCCTCTGTCTCGTCTATGTGTCCTCTGTCTCTGTCTCGTGTATGTGTCCTCTGTCTCTGGCTCATGACTGTGTCTTCTGTTTGTGTCCTCCCACCCCTCAGGGAACTACAGCTCCTTCATGCAGAAGGAGATCTTTGAGCAGCCCGAGTCGGTGGTCAACACCATGAGAGGAAGGGTGAACTTTGATGAGAACACCGGTAAGGGTGACACAACGGCATGGGCATGGGTTGTTTAGGTATGGGCATGAGGGGGTTTACAGCTAGTTGTGTCAGCAAATGTTGAGCTTTAAAATGATTGAAGTCACTGTTAGATTGTACTTAGTGAGAACAAAGAGAACAAGGATTTGCCAAACTGGAGAGTTATAACCACACATCACAACTGATGCCCTTGTCATAAGCCATCCAGGCTTGCCATTCAACATGATGACTAATGTCTGGGTTCAGGCCAGTTTAGTGTTGGAGGTCAACATACGGTTGAATTTTTATGGCTGTGTGGGCACTGTGTAAATTGTATATAAAGTTGTGTAATTTGTCCATGCAAAAGCTGGACTGCGAGACATTGAGTGCAGTAATTGTTTTAAACTTGCTTGCATTACCATCGAACCAATGAGGTGCTCCTGGCGAGGCCAGCATATGGAATGGGTTTATAACATGTTTGAGTATATAAACTTGAGCTGTTTCGCTTCAAGTGCTCATCAATCTCATATGCTCTCACAGTGGATTGCTTAAGTTTGGCCTCATTAAACCTATGGAAAATATCTCGTTCTCCCCCACCCGTGTGTGTGTGTGTGTGTGTGTGCGTGTGTGTGTGTGTGTGTGTGTGTGTGTGTGTGCATGCATGAACAGTAACACTGGGAGGACTGAAGGACCACATCAAAGAGATCCTGAGATGTAGACGCCTCATCCTTATCGCCTGTGGGACGAGTTACCACGCTGGGGTGGCTGTGAGTACCGCCCGCATCCCCCCCTGTGTTACTGTCTCTGCAGTCTCGCCACCCCTCTCAAAAACCCCTCTCAAGGAACACCATGACTGCTTCTTCACAAATGTTCATCTGGAAGGCTTCTACCCCCCCCCCTCTTCATTACCACTGTAATGTCTGTGGTTGAAATTTGTCATCCATTGCTTTCAGTTATGTTGGTCTGTTCCTTCAATGTAGTTGATAGATGACTGATTCACTAATCCAAGTTGCATGATGGTATCCTACAGACTGAAGCATTTCAACTTTAATGGGTTCTTCATGTTAACCCTGTAGTTTTTCTTGTCTGTCCAGGGAAATGCAGTCACATGTGAACAATGCTATCACCGTGTGTAACAGTCAAACAATATGCATAGATGTATTGAGAAATGCTGAATATTTTACTGTACCTAACCATGCCACATCACTGCAAGTCAAAAACGCCATTGTTGTATTTTTTTTATTTTATTTTACATTTTGCACCTTTAATGTGAGTTCAGTGCCAGCGGGAGCTTTGGCTTGTTATTGCCCGGCAGCAGGGATGCATTATGGGAATTCCCTGTCTTTGCTCTCAGACTCGCCAGGTGCTGGAGGAGCTGACTGAACTTCCCGTCATGGTGGAATTGGCCAGCGACTTCCTGGACAGAAACACGCCTGTTTTCAGAGATGATGTGTGCTTCTTCATCAGCCAATCAGGTAACAGAAAACGTTCAGCCAACCCATTGTTAGCAGGTCTTTAAAAAGTCACTTGCACAGGTTTTGTTTGGTTTGTAAAATGTCTTTGCAAAGTTACCGTGATAAAAGCCTAACTCTCCATACTTCCCCACCAGGTGAAACCGCAGACAGCCTCATGGCCCTCCGTTACTGTAAGGAGAGGGGGGCCTTGACTGTGGGCATCACCAACACAGTGGGCAGCTCCATCTCCAGAGAGACCGACTGTGGCGTCCACATCAACGCCGGCCCAGAGATCGGAGTGGCCAGCACCAAGGTGAGACGCAGGGGAACAGCCTAGAAGCCAAATAGTGTAGAACGTCATTCCAACTCGGTGGAATGCTTTATTCTAATCTACGTGAAACATGGAAGATGAAGGGATCTAAGTATGGGGTGGAATAAACAAGTGCCTTTTAGATAATCATGAATGTGTAGAATGCAGGTAATCACACTGGTTCTGCAGTGAGATGGTTAGATGCCTCACCAGAGGCAGTGAATGTGGCAGTTATGTTCTTATTCTGTTTTCAGTCATGTTTCTAGTTCTACTCTGTTCTTCTTCAGTTCTCAGAGTTGGTCTCCGCCTAACTCTCAGACTAAGCCAAACGTCCTTTCCAAAGAAAATGGTGCAATACCCTACTTTGGGGGAATTTCACGGGAAATTGAGTGGCTTGCATTCTGCGTATAACACAGTTGACAGGTTGACGCTTAAAGATGATTCAGTACCCTACCCACGAATTTCTTTCTTAATGGCCTGACCACAGAAACCAGATAACATTGTCAGCCAGTGCAATAGGATAATTACTTATTTCTATAGGGTGGGGAAAGCACATTATTTGTTCAATGTGTTATTTTCAGTGAGGTGGTAATCATGAGTCAAAGTTTTCCCTGCATCAGCTATTCCTGATAAAGGAGTTTTCTCCCATCATTCCAGACCATCCGACTCGGAGATGGTCATGTCTGATGGGAATTACACAGTGCAAATAATTCCAGGTAATCTACGTTTTTTGGAAGATCAGAAGAGTTGCGTTTTTAAGCACAGATGTTTGCAAGAGGAAATTCATCAAGAATACTTAGTCGTTAAGCTAAGAGGATGAAAGGCTTTCCTGCTGGCCTTTGGCAGCAGCCCGTAATGGGCCCAGATCACTGTCGACCCGTGTCCTGCAGAGTGGTTAGTGCACATGAGGGGGGTGGCATTGGTTTGGGGGGGGTGGGGTGGTGTTCATGCCAGACTCTGGCCCTAATTATTATTAGTGTGGCGAAACCCTGAAGCCATTTCCCAAGCATGCCCAATGTGGGAAAGACAGAGTTTTCTGTAGCTGCAGTGTCAGTGTCAGTGGTGGGGGGTGGGGTGGGGGCCAGATAACACACAGGGGTGGAGGGAGGGGCATCTGGTGATATTATTCGGAAGAGGTTTACATTTTCCAAAACGTTTCTGTGATGTAATCGCAATGCATCTGGGTCTAATTCTCATCAGGGGACATATTTTACCATGTACAGCACCTCTATAAAATCACATAACAAGCTGTAATAATTCTCTTCTGTGTGTGTGCGTGTGTGTATTTATTTAGTTTTCGCTTTGGCGGGTTGCACTACAATGCATCATTGTTTTCTGGTACCAGAGCTGTTCATGTTCTGTGGTTTAATGATGGAGCCCTGCTGACAATGGAAGATTCTAGAAGGCTTACGTCAGATAGGAGCCAGTCAGCACCACTCATGCAGGGATTGGGACTCGACACCCATAAGTACCCAGCACCAGTCAATCTCGGGCCGAGCCCATGCGCTGTGCACATATGCGGCGAATCTGCTGCTGCGCCCGGAGGCCGGTGGGTCTCTCGCACGTACGTCCAGCCACCCCGCCATCTCCAGCGCACGGAAGGTTAATGCACGCCTTCAGATTGGCCCTGTCCCAGCAGACCTCTCCCCTACAGCTGGAACTGTGATTCCGTGTGGAGCCGCCGGAGCCTGATTTTCTCATCTCCCCCCCACCCCTCCCCTTGTTAAAAAGACGTATGAATCCATCTTATCCGTCTCCCTTGCTGCAGCCTCGACCCCCACTCCCTCCGATTCCATTCTTTGGGAGTGGCCAGATTTGGTTTGGAGAGGTTGGTTGCCTAGGGCAGGGGAGGTTGTGTTGGAAGTAAAATTGCTCCTGTTAAGGGGTAGCTAAACCTCTCTGCGAAGCTATTCTGCACATGCTGGTACACACAGACACACACACACACACACACAAACAGCTCTGCCGTGCAGGAGAGCTCGTCACTGTAGCAGCACTTCCACTCAAAGGAAATGAAACATCAGGCCTTTAATCTGCTAGCACTACGCTGAGGTAGTAAAACTACAGGACCCATTATGGGGAGATTTTGTGGTCTAAAAAAAAAAAACGGCTGCCGAGAACTTGCCGGTTTTAAATAGGATATGGGCAGAAGACCAGTTGGGTATTTTGCAACCACGCGCAAGAGGAGCGTCCTACCTGTGCAGGAGCGTCCTACCTGTGCAGGTTTAATCCGTGGGCATGAGCATCTTGATGGCTGCCTGAGAGAGAATGTGGCGATGGGGGTGATGGGATAGGGGCAGCAGGGCAGTAGGGAGTTCAGAGTTTGGCGGGGTGACCACTGGGTGTGGGGAAGTTTGAGAGAGAGAGAGAGAGAGAGAGAGAGACAGAGGGAGCACTCCAGCCAGTGTAACAGCCCTGCAGGCGCCGTGTTTTACTGCTTTTCTGGAACACACGCCCTCTGCTCTGCACCTCTGTCAGCGTGTGTGTGTGTGTGTGTGTGTGTGTGTGTGTGTGTGTGTGTGCGTGCACAAATGTGTCTACCTACAGGTGCGTAAATGTATATGACTGGATGAGTGTGTATCTACATCTGTGTTCACCTGTATGCATGCATGCACGCGTGTGTGGGTGTCTTTGTGTGTCCAGCTGCATGCATACAGATGTGGGTCTATGCACATTTGTGAGTGCAAATATTTGTGTGAGTCTGTGAGTTCATGTGTGACTGTGTGTGAGGAGAGCACAAGACCGTGTGTGTGTGTGTGTGTGTGTGTGTGTGTGTGTGTGTGAGGAGAGCACAAGACCATGGGTGTGTGCCTGTGTGCCTGTGTGTGTGTGTGTGTGTGTGTGAGGAGAGCACAAGACCATGGGTGTGTGCCTGCTGGCGTCCACCCTGTGCTTAGCTCAGCACATCTCGTGTTGTCAGGGGGACCTGATGAAAGCACAGCACAACAGCACCTCTGGCTGCCCAATGGCGTGCTGTCATCGCTGGAAGACACAGTGGCCTAGCAGCAGGCAGGAAATGAGCCGGGGCTGTGCCATCAGGGCCTCCCTACAAAACCTCCTCTCCTCAGCGCGCCTCCCTACAAAACCTCCTCTCCTCAGCACGCCTCTCTCAAAAACCTCCTCTCCTCAGCACGCCTCCCTACAAAACCTCCTCTCCTCAGCGCGCCTCCGTACAAAACCTCCTCTCCTCAGCACGCCTCTCTCAAAAACCTCCTCTCCTTAGCGCGCCTCCCTACAAAACCTCCTCTCCTCAGCGCGCCTCCGTACAAAACCTCCTCTCTTCAGCGCGCCTCCCTACAAAACCTCCTCTCCTCAGCGCGCCTCCTTACAAAACCTTCCTTTGGCCTGGGAGCATTTACTTTTTTCACCAAACTTTTTTGGGGCTAAAAGTTGGCGCGTTTCCATCCATTGCATCATGCAAATTCAAAATGGACACTATCCTAATCACGGGAGGAGATGTGAATATATATTGGTTCAAAATTTGAGGTTTTTCAATGCGAGTGAAATTGTTTCCATCAACCTTAGTCAATCCACCCCCGTCTAGAGAATCGAGTTCTTTTTTTTACTTAAAAGATTTGCTGCGAATTTCTAGCATTTCCTCTCAGGATTTCCTATTCTAATGGTCACATTTCACATACAAATGTTGGATGGAAGCCCAACTTCAGTCTCTCTCTGTAATGTGGCATATTAAGGCTGCATGCTGGCTAACTAGAGGGGTGTGTGTGTGTGTGTGTGTGTGTGTGTGTGTGTGTGTGTGTGTGCGCTTGCATGCACTGTGCAGCATCTCAAGGGGCTTCAGTGTGGCACATCATGCTTTTTGGAACTAGATGAAGTGTGGGTCGACTGTGTGTCTGATGATGTGAGAGTTTATGACCATATCGCTGGGGAATAAGCTTGAGACCAGTTTGACGTGTGTGAAGCCTCTCCAGTTGGTGCGTCACACAGCTCTGCTGCTCTGAGGGGAGGCTGCTTGGTGCGGAGTCGGAGTTGACCCGGTTTAAAACATCACGTCTGAGGCAAAACATCGGCGTCACTCCCCTGTCTGATGGGAGGAATTGGGAGCCTTTGGGTATCTGTGGTCTCATTGCTGTGGTGTGTGTGTGCACACTTGTATACGCGTTCATGTATGAGTGTATGTCTTTGTGTTTTGATGTGGAATAAGTGTGTGCGTGTGTGTGTGCGTGCGTCCGTTTGTGTGTGTTTTTGTCTTTGTATCTGTGTGTCCTGAATTCAATGGAATATGTGTGTGTCTGCATGCCGATGGTGATGGATGTGTGTGTGTGTGTGTGTGTGTGCGGGCTGACGTGCTGAATGCCCAACAGCTGGCACCACACAGCCCATCTCCACCCCCATGTCAGAGCGCACCGCCTCTTCCACCCATTGGCAAACAGTGATCAGTGGCTGCCCTCTGGCCAACCAGGCTTTGAAGATCGGCTTTAACACGCAAACCACGGCCTCTGGAGGGGATTGTGGGTAGCACAATACCGTGGCTGTGGTTTACAATGACACGTCCAGTTAAAAAAAATAAAGCCGAGATTTCCCAAAAGGCTGGGACGGCACGGGACCGTGCGACTTTTTGCGTGATGCCCGGCAGACATAGCTGGCACACACTAGTCTCGCTGGGTTAGATCATGTGCATTCAGCGCATCGTGACCAGAACACACAGGCTGGAGACGACCATGTACTTCTGTGCCATAGAGAGCCGATGGAAACAAAGGCTGGCTTCCGATAGCCCGTCCACAGCTTGGCATAAGCACCATTTTAGCCAATCAATCACCTTTGCCCTGTTCCATTCGATTCGCCACTACTGCTTTGAACTCTGTCTTCATGAGGTGTCAGATCTGATTGCTATATTTATATTTTATATTATTTATATAATGTATTTAGATTACATTTCAGCTACTTATCAGAATGAAACTGGCACTGGCTTGAGGAGCCCCCAGCTGCGTGTCAGACCCCACGGTGTCCCAACACCAGCCTGGTTGGCAGCGGCTCACGGCCCCAGAGCCTCCCTGCCCTGTGTGTGTGTGTGTGTGTGTGTGTGTGTGTGTGTGTGTGTGTGTGTGCTGAGGGGAAAGGAAAGGGGAGGGGAGGGTGAGTTGGACTGGTGTGGCGACCGTTGGGATCTGGCAGAGGGAGAGGCTAGCGGGGCTGAACGAGGTGCCGTCATCGTTGGCCTGCGTGTGGAGCGAGCAGCGAGCGCCGCTGAACCCCAAACAGCTGACGGAGAGGGCGTGGACGGCCATTATGTGCGAGTCTAGGCCCTCTCTTCTGGCAAAGCTAGAGCAGGAACCTGGGGAGCACCTGTGAGATCATGGTCATTTGTGGTGGGGTATCTGGTGCCTGGCTAAACTCTCTCTCTCTGTCTGTGTGTGTGTGTGTGTGTGTGTTCTATTGCAGGCGTACACCAGTCAGTTTGTGGCCCTCATCCTGTTTGCACTAATGATGAGCTCTGATAGGATCTCCATGCAGCCACGTAGGAGAGAGATCATCCAGGGCCTGAAAATTATGCCAGGTACAGCACTCATGTAAAACACACATCAAAGCAGGAATCCCCCCCCCCCCCCCCTCTCTCGCTCTCTCTCTCTACCTTTATAACACAGTCAGACTCGCACACGCGCACACACACACACTTGAATTACATACTAGCTGAGATTTTCCGCTTGTATCAACTGGATCATGTGTCACACATGTACATGTCCTGCCAGCATACCCACACAGCATGAGCTCAGCATGCATTCAAAGCATCAGAGTCTCCAGCCGCAAGGCTACAGTGGGTCTCCCGTGGCCTGGTCACCACACACACACACACACACACACACACACACACACACACACACACACACACACTTGAATTACATACTAGCTGAGATTTTTCGCTTGTATCAACTGGATCATGTGTCACACATGTACATGTCCTGCCAGCATACCCACACAGCATGAGCTCAGCATGCATTCAAAGCATCAGAGTCTCCAGCCGCAAGGCTACAGTGGGTCTCCCGTGGTCTGGTCACCACACACACACACACACACACACGAGTCTCCAGCCACAGGGCTACAGTGGGTCTCCCGTGGCCTGGTCACCACACACACACACACACACACACACACACACACACACACACACACACGAGTCTCCAGCTACAGTGGGTCTCCCGTGGCCTGGTCACCAGACACGGCAGCAGCAGGACACCAGTGCAGAGGTCAGCCAGAGGTGAAGCTGAGAGGGGGAAGTTGGAAAAGTTCAAGGTTCATGTAAGGAAAGGTCCTGCTGAGTGTCCACTCCATGCTCTCATCACCTCTGCCTAATAGCATCAAATACAGTTTTGAGGGCACTGCAATCAAAAATCAAGTTTGTAAGTAAAAACATGAATAAAAAGTAATGAAAGTATCTGGATTAAATCAATCATCAGTGGTATTGTGATGTTACCTGCTATTGTGAATGTGATCCCTTGACTGGTATAGTGTTGTGAAATGGTATCATGACAACACTGCTGTGTACACGTGCTGGTTGTGGTGGGCCTATTTGGGACCAAGTCCAGGGCTGTTTTTTAGTCCCTGTCTGTCAATAAGGAAAACCTCTGGTCTGCCGTCGAGTGTTTACAGTGGGAGCAAGGGATTTGTGGGTGTTGTCATGTTGTCGGTCCAAGTCAAACCCAGCAATAGAAACTCTTCTCTCATCCATCAGCGTATATCCCACCCATTACATCCAGTTCAACTTGCAAGCAAAACCGTTTGACTCGCAACCATAGAGGACTGATTCAATCAATCAAAACTGTTTGTGAAAAATCTGTAACCAAAACCAGCGAAACTGTAATGGATAATTTGTTTCCAGATACTTTTATTATCAGTTCACGTCTTTTTACTTACAAACTTGATTTTTGACTACAGTGCGAGAAATATGCTCACAAATATGTTTCGAGGGAACGAGGCTGTCCAGCACACACAAGACCAGTGGGGATAGGTGTTAGAGGCTTTGTAGCCAAATCGACCACAGCTGGATTTGTTTTTTTTTAGGACGGTCACTCAAAGAAGCTTTAGAAGGGATTCGTATCCCATTTATTTCCCTTCCCCTAATCCAGGTTTGGAATCCCGGGGGAATCTCTGACCCCCAACCCCTTCCCTTACCTTAGCCTGCGTTCGTATCCACTTCCTGCCCTTATGCTAACCCAGGTACAAACTCTTTAGGGGGTTACCTCCCCAACCCTCCCACCCCTTACCTGGGATAACCGGTGGCATGCAGTTGTATAATGAGATTGATTTGAATAATTCGGCAGTGCATCGTTCGGGCACGGAGATGACCACGGACGGACGGAATGACCACATGAGTTGATTTGAAAACAACGTTCTCAATTATCTTGGCTATGAAACAAAGATTTGAGACTGGTCTATAGTTGTGAGTCGTTATAACACAGAGGCATCCAGAGTTCTCTTTAAGAGTGGCTTAATGGCCGCTGTTTTTAGTGACTTTGGGGAAAAGCATGATGGCTGTGAGCCATTAGAAAATCAGTTGTTACAGAGTAAAATAAAGTTAAAAAAAAAGTCAGACAACAGCGTCGACAACAAGTTAATGATTTAAGATGCTGAACTGTTTCTTCTGTCTCCAACTGTTTTTTTTGGTCAATTGTATTAAATAATCAAGATGCCATAGTTTCATTGTTTGACTATCGGGTGTTGGTGTCAGTCCAAAAGCAAGCAAATTCATTACATTTCTTTGTGGAAAGGAGTTCTGGGGCCCTCTATTTTGATTTGTAAGCTTGTCTAACATTACCCACACTCTATTTATCATTGTTATGTTCCTGTTAATCCAGACTACAAAGGCTTCGTTTATAGAGCTCATAGTGGATTTGAAGTTTAGTTTTTCCCTACTTATGTTCAGCTGGCCTGCATTCGCTTTTCAGGGCTTTTACCATCACGGTGTTTCTCCATGGTGCTTTCTATTTGCTCAAAGTTTTCTTGTCTTTTACCGGTGCAACAACATCCATGACATTGGAAGTTGCAGAGACAGTGTATATAATCCTGGATCATTTTAACTTCATGGTTGTTGACATAGCCATGGCCTCCATAAACGGAGCAGCAGTACTCTCGTTTATGCAGGGTTTTTCCTGCATAGAGAAAATTTGGGCGCACGCCTACGCCGTTTTCCCGAGCGCCTACAACAAATCCCGAGCGCTTAAGGCAAAAAAAAACTCTGCGATAAAAAAATTAATTAAAAAAAGCTGTCATTCATGGCGCAATTCAGCTTAATGGTGTTTTGAGCCCTCACCGTCGACTTCAAGACAGCACGCATCCCGCCTCCCACCGCTTGAGCCAATCATTGAACAGAGGCTGCTCCGAGCTTGCCAGTTTAGAGAAGACGTTGGTTTGAATTTGAGATTTGAGCAAGCAACTTAATGTAGCTAGCTTTTAGCTGTTTTAAACCAAGGCACTTTACTTCAAAAATGTTGTTTTCAACCTGCTTCCCAATCTGGTTAAAACAACTAGTGAAGGTGTTTTAGAATAATATTAATGCCATATACAATAACTGACTTTATGTTAACACCACTAATTCATGTTAGCTGTCTATAATTATTTAGCGCAATGCTAGCATGAATCTACCGTAATTCGATTTTTAACCAAGGCTATTGTACTGCAAAATATTGATCACGACATGTTTACAAATCTGGTTAAAAAGATAAAGGTGAGCTGTTATTTATAGATATGAATTATTTCTCAGGCATCTATTGGCTTACAGCTACCTGTAAAGCATCTAAACGTAGAGTAAGGGAGGTTGACTGCTAAATACAGTACATTAAGGCAGCCACCAGTCTTTGGATAGCTCTCATAAGTGAGTTATTGTATATGGCATCAATATTCTAACCATCACACATAGGATATATATGTACACACACACACTGCTTAAATAAAACACTAAGCCTACTATCAAAGTATTTTTTTTTAAGATAATGTAGGCAACTGCTAGCTAGTTAGATAATGTCAGCAACTGCTAGCTAGCTGCTTGCTCAAATTCAAACCAACATCTTCTCTAAACTGGCAAGCTAGGAGCAGCCTCTGTTCAATGATTGGCTCAGGGGGTGGGATGCGCCTTCCATGTAAGCGAATATGGTCTCAATAGTATGTTTCAAGTATAGGCTACAGCCGAAACCTCGTTCTGTTTTGATCAATAGTAATCGAGTTGATAAGCGTGTCTTCTTGTCTGATCAATATGCAACTGTGAGGTGCGCGAATGGACAGAGCGGCCAGCTGCCAATCACTCAACTTGCGTATGTATCCTGACTTCATCAGTCGACGGTGATTTTGAGCATAACATTCTATTTTCAGTATTCATGGCTTTCAATGTATTAAAATATCTGCTATGTTGAGAACCTACACAGGTGTAGGCTATTATTTGATTTGTCTACCCGTTTGAACGAGTAGGCTACCAGTAGACCGCGAGGCCTCGGGAGAGGCAGACAACCGCATTGGTTTATCAATGAAAGCTCAGCTCGTTCTGAGGAGAGCGGATAGATTTGTGTTGCATCTCGAATATAATAATATTAATATTATCATTGATAAACCGGTAAGGTTGTAAACTGTCGTTCCGCTGCGAGGGCCAGCCCGACGTGCACGAATACACCTGTACAAATGCAAATGAAATGTCCACTTCAAAATGCTGACAAAAGTTTGATTTCCAACACAGCCTCCATTGGTGGGCCAATAGAAGTTAAACACACTATTAAACATATTTGTGGACAGTTTTAATTAAAAAAAACAAAAAGAATGGTATGTAGGTTTGTATAATAAAAATGAATAGTAATAATAGATAAACTTGAATTTCATAATTTGTGTGTTCCATTTCTGACCACTGGTTAGTTCCAGATTCTATTGATATACATTTCAGTAGTTTGCATAAATATGTAAAGAGATAAACCTTGATACTCTTTGAACCATACATGATAGCACCATGGGGCTTGGACTATTGTCAATCTATTAGCCTATCTATTTTAATCTAAAGTGGAAGCAAAATGATTTCCTGAAGCATATCCTCCATTATTTCTGAAATGGGTAAATGTAAGCTAATAAGGTGACATGGCAACACAGACTGTGCGCGCATAGCGCGCAATTTTTTTTTTGGAGCACCGAAGACCCATTTTGACCCAGGAAAAACCCTGTTATGTACCTTTTACTTAACAGAAGCAGAGCTCATTTGAACATCCAGTGTTGTGTTGAGTGACCAGTAAGACACAGACATGATCGGACGGGGCCAAGTGCTGTTTGATAGGCTAACGTCACAACGGTGCTCTCTGATTGGCTGATTCTGCAGAGGTGCACCTCAATAGGCTGGTGTTGCTCACTTGGCTCCCGAGCCTCCGGGCTCCGCCTCTGCTAGGGCCTTAGCAGGGCTCCTCAGCGTTCACAGAGAGGGGAGATGGACGGAGGGAAAGAGGGAGGGAGTTTCTTCTCACGCTCGCCCCGCCAGGCCTGGAATGATCCGTGGGACCGCAAGTGTCCGATGGGGTGGCCACCCCCATCTGCCTCTCTCTCTCTGTCTCTCTCTCTGTCTCTCTCTCTCTCTCTCTCTCTCTCTCTCTCTGTCTCTCTCTCTCTCTCTCTCTCTCTCTGTCTCTCTCCCTCTCTCTCTGACTCCCTCTCTCTCTGTCTCTCCCTCTCTCTCTGGCTCTCTGCGGAGCTGAGCGAGTATGAATGAGGTCAGGAATGTTTGCCTGGGCTTTTTTTTTTTTTTTTTTTTTTTTTTTTTGCTCTGGCCTCCTCTGCCTCTCTCCACTGCTTCCACCGAGTCCGAGCTCAGTCCCCTCACAGCCCTGGGCTTGTGCCCTCACAGCTGGCCTCAGCAAAACCCCCATCCTTCACCTGTCCCGTCCCATCCTATCCCATCCTATCCCATCCCAGCGCTGTGGACCTCTGGGGAACAGATCAGGGGTTTGACCGAGAGATTGACCACCGGCGCTTCTAAAGTGTTCAACTCCGCCGCTGACTGGGTCCTGAAATGTTATTGCTCCGTTGATTCCGAGGCGTTGGGCTGGACTCATGCGTTGACCTCGGATGATCCAGAAGTGTAATGAGCCATGCTTCGTTTCACCCTTGGGGTTTTCTGGCCAGCACGAGCGTGTTGTTTCAGCGAGGTGTTGTTTGAGGGAGTTGGACTGGATGACCATTGCACTACCCCTCCTTTCAAACAATGATGTTGTTTCTTTTAGGAGTGATTAGGGTGATTTTCTCTCTCCCCTAACCCCCCCCCCCCCCCCCCCCCCCCATCGGTTCCTCACTGCGTTTGTGTGTGTCGACCTCCTCGTTCTTAAGCCAAACTGTTTATCGGATGTGCGTTTGTCTCGCCTTGTTTGCTTGCACATGTGCTTGTAATGACCATGTGTGTATGTCGTGACCATATGTATGTATGTGTGTGTGTGTGTCTGTATGTATTTCCTTGTTTGCAAGTGTTCATCTCTCCTGTATTGTGTGCTGTCCTCAGATCTGATCAAGGAGGTGCTGAGTCTGGACGATGAGATCCACCATCTGGCCACGGAGCTCTACCAGCAGAAGAGTGTCCTCATCATGGGCAGGGGGTACCACTACGCCACCTGCCTGGAGGGAGCTCTGGTCAGTCAGCTACACACACACACACACACACACACACACACACACACACACACACACACACACACACACACACACACACACAGTCAACATATACAGACTAACATGTTGACAATGACATGAACATTTTTCTACCTGTGCATTCTCTATAGCTTTTTAAAAGCGTTGTTTCAGTTGTCTAAGATGTGTTTGTTTGTTTGTTTGATTGTTTGTGAACCCAAACAAACAAGGTATACAAAACGGACTCTATCATTGTGGAATTTGTGAGGAGAGTTTTTTTTATTTTTTGAGGGGCCCAAAAATCAAAACATATTACACCTTTAACGACCAGTCTTACACATGATTTGATTTGATATCATCTTAATCTCCTCATGCGAAACAGATGTCCTGTTCTTACTCCACCCACATGCTGAGCCAGCTGATTGCTCTCATTAGTTCAGTTCCGTAGAAGTTTTGTTAGTCAGTTCACCCAGATGAGGTTGAGGAACGTCTCCCCTCTGAAACTGTCATCTCCACCTCTTTTATACATATACGTTACATATACATATATGTTAAATAATGTCATTAAGTGCATTTTTTACTATGTCAGAGTAGTCGAGACTTATGGCCTTTTAGCCTAGCCTTTCATAGTGAGAGTCAGTGAGATGTGTGTGCGTGCGTGCGTGCGTGTGTGTGTGCCTGAGTGCGTGTGTGCCTGAGTGCGTGTGTGCCTGCGTGCGTGTGTGCCTGCGTGCGTGTGTGCCTGAGTGCGTGTGTGCCTGCGTGCGTGTGTGCCTGCGTGCGTGTGTGCCTGCGTGCGTGTGTGCCTGCGTGCGTGTGTGCCTGCGTGCGTGTGTGCCTGCGTGCCTGCGTGCGTGCCTGCGTGCGTGCGTGCGTGCGTGCGTGCGTGCGTGCGTGCGTGTGTGTGTGTGTGTGCGTGTGTCTGTGCGCGTGTGCAGTGGTCATCACATCTGTACGGTTTCCCCTAGAGGCCATCTGTTCAGACCAGAATTTTTTTTAATTTTTCCTATTTGCCAACATACATAAGAGTGATAAATAAACCCTACTTCCACATAATAGCCAGGTGTTATAAACCCTACTTCCACATAATAACCAGGTGTTATAAACCCTACTTCCACATAATAGCCAGGTGTTATAAACCCTACTTCCACATAATAGCCAGGTGTTATGCAGCCATTGTGGCTTAATCAGATGCCACCTGAAATGTCAGGACACTTTCAGTGTTGCAGAGCGGCGTCTCGTGTTCCACAGACAAACTCGTTTAGCTCTGGAAGCTCTTCCACTACGGGTTGCCAATCATTAATGAGACGGGATAATGGGGTTCTTTAGACTCCACCTGTTTGCGCTGTTTCAAATGACTTGCTGGTGCTTCTGCCATTTTCCTCCCCGTCCATCGTTCTCCTACATGAGCATTTCCTTCTGTTTCTCCTGCACCGCTACTCTCTCCTCTCTTTCTCTCTCTCTTTCTCTCTCTCTCTCTCTCTTTCTCTCTCTCTCTCTCTCTCTTTCTCTCTCTCTCAGAGCACTGCCTTTCTGTTCTCCACAACATTCCTCTTTTTTTCCCTCTCTGCTTTCTCTCTCTCCCTTTCACATGTCAGAACTGTCGTCTTTTTCTCTGTACTTCTCTCCCCCTCTCTCTCTGTCTCCCTCTCCCTCTCACCCCACCTGACACTGTTGGTGAAGTGGAGTCTCTCCATTCGACTTCGTGCAGCTCAGCACCACTCTCAAGAGTGACACATAATTGCCCCCATTTTCCCTAATGCTGTTAGGGTGGGGAGGGGGGAGGGTGGAGGGTGGCTTTCCAGCACGCAAAGCGCTTCATTAAGTCTCGAGCCTCGCCGGCTGGAATGCAGGGGCGAAGGTGTTTTTGATCACGGCAGTGAATTAGTGCAAAGAGGCAAGAGGCCCTGATTGCAACCATACCCCCGCACTCGTGCGAGCTGATCCAGCCCTGCCAGCCTACTATGATGAAGAGGGCCATGCGGCACGGAGCTGGAGGGAGCGGTGGAGGGAGCGGTGGAGGGAGCGGTGGAGGTGGAGGGAGAGGTGGAGGGAGCGGTGGAGGTGGAGGGAGCGGTGGAGGTGGAGGGAGCGGTGGAGGGAGAGGTGGAGGGAGGTGGAGGGAGAGGTGTGGTGTGGTGTGGTGGAGTTGCATGACTGCAGAGGCCAGGGGGCGGTAGAGGTGTCCATCACTGCTCCTAGGGTCCATCTCCGTATACTTCTGAGCTCCCTGGGCAGTGAATTTAAGAGGGAATCGGCCATTTTCAGGGCTATCCTGTTTTCAAAAATGTTCCAGTATACTGAAAAATCCCATAATACACTTCGTAAATACAGTGAGTGGCAACTGCTTGCCTTGCTCCCTGACTGGAAGTAAAGGCACTCATCAGAGCCCGTACTCGTGATCACTGTCACACTACTCATTCACTACATTGACAACTCGGGACCGAATGGAGGTTTACCCGTTGGAGACCAGCTTCACAGCAGACATGAGTCTAAAGTGTCGTGTAAATGGGTGTATCTGCTTCAGCCCATGATGAGGTGGGTTTGATCTGTCCGGGTGCCAACCGTAAGATGCTGGAGTGTGAAGTTAGACTCCAGTTTGTCAGCAGGGTCTGTGCACACAGCAGCAGTGGCTCTTTGTCAGTGTTATGTAGAAGTCCAGGAGGCCTCTGGGGATGGTCTACTTGCAGTGTCCTGTGCCAACCATGTGGATTTGCTAGTTAGTGGTACCATTTTGTGAACTAAGAGGTGCAGCTATTGATTTCGGGCAGCCAGCTTACTGCAAGCAAAGGGGCATAAACGTACTGTGTTACATTTCTGAGCCTACACCTTTCTCTCATGGATGTTCCATTAATAGTAGGGGCATGTGTGTGCGCACGCATTATGACGTCCAAGATGGCAGATTTACACTGACACGGTGCACTAAAAGATCTCACAACGTCATACTATCCGCTGTGTACACAATGTCTCTATTTGAGCAATGTTAACTATCCTGCTTATAATATGCGTCTTGGATTGTAGAATGGCTCAAAACAGCATTAGGATCTTGATAGAATTATTTGATTTTTACCTGCGAATTCAAATAAAAGTAAAAAATTAAAATGCATATTTGTGTGTGTGTGTGTGTGTGTGTAGAAAATCAAGGAGATCACGTACATGCACTCGGAGGGCATCCTGGCGGGCGAGCTGAAGCATGGCCCTCTGGCGCTGGTGGACAAGCTGATGCCCGTCATCATGATCATCATGAGAGACCACACCTACAACAAGTGTCAGAACGCCCTGCAGCAGGTGGTGGCCCGCCAGGTGAGCGCAGGAGGACATCTTCTAGAAGCTTCCTCGTCTCGAAAGAAACAGAGGCTCATGTTTTTATCTTTCTTTTTTTGTTTCTTGATCTGTCTTTCTCTCGCTGTCTCTCTCACACTCTCGTATGAATGCCAAACCAAGCTTGGCTGGTGTAGTCCTTTATTTTTTTTTCTCCTTCTTTCTTTTTCTCGCTCCCTCTCTCTCTCTCACACACACACACACACACACACACACACACACACACACACACACACACACACACACACACACACACACACACACACACTCTCTGTCTCTCTTCCCCCTCTCTCCTGTGTTAATGCCAAGCCAAGCCTGCCATGCAGCTGGAGAGGCCACACTGTGTTTGTAATGGCACTGTGCTATTCTACCCAGTGTTTATTTTACACACCGATGTAATTTGAAAAAGTTATGTGACTGTGTCATGCTCCAGGCATCTGAGCCACAGTTTCACTCCAAATCGGTGTCCATTTCTCCATTCTGCCACATAGACAAATACCTCTCTCTTTCTCTCTCTCTTTCTCTTTCTCTTTCTCTTTCTCTCTCTCTCTCTCTCTGCTCTCTTCACTTCTTTGTGCTCCGTTGTTCACGCCGCCGTGTGCTGTTTGCCTATTCAGGGCCGGCCCATTGTCGTCTGTGACAAGGACGACTACGAGACCATCAAGAACTCGAGCCGCACCATCAATGTGCCGCACTGCGTGGACTGCCTGCAGGGCATCCTCAGCGTCATCCCCCTGCAGCTGCTGTCCTTCCACCTGGCCGTGCTCAGAGGATACGACGTGAGTGGCACTCCAGCAAACACACCTTGGGGGGGGGGGGGGTTCAGGGGCAGGCTTTAGGGGGTTAGTTTCAGCTAGTTAGCGTCGGCTAGCCTGCTTCCATTTCATGTGATGTCAGTGACATTCACCTAAGCCTAATGCTGCCGCCCAGCCCGACTACTTCGTGCGGAGTCCGAATTCCTGTGATTTATATGGTCGTGAAACAAAAAAAAAATGTGCTCGATGCAGAAACGTAAAAGAGCTTGTTTTTGGAGTCAGGGTGGTGAAGCACTAGAGATCAGACTGCATGTGCTCAATATCGTTTTGATCAATTAAAATTGATGAAGGCCCCGGTGGATGAAACATGTCTGCATTTTTTATGGACAACAGCAATTAAGTCATTCAAAGTTATATTGACCATATGTTGGTCGTTTCCTTCCCATTCGTGTGTCATGCCTCCCTGGGTTATCTTAAACTGTCACAGATTCTTTATTAGCCGTGGGCTGCATGCTGTTCCTAATGCCCACCTTTATGATTACGCAAATACTCCAAAGGGACCAATAGAACTGAGACTGGTGAATGACGGGCTGTGAATGCTGCTTGCTGATTGGCTGCATAAAACGATAATTCAGTCATCATTGTAAAACCATTCTGTTTTTTCTAACTCCACCGCCGGGCATCTGACATTGATACGTTTCAGTCGCCACTTTTACACTGTTAAAAACCATGTCTAAACCATGTTGTGTTGTGTTATAGTCTTGTAACTGATAAATATGAACCCGGTCATACATCATCAAGTCTTATCAAACTAAAGCACAGTCTAAGGCGTGGGCTTTAAGCTGTGGAGTCTGGCAGAGGACGCCACATGCTCAGCATTACGGAGGAGATAAAGAGCCTGGCTCAGGCCAATAGTAACATGCCAAGGACTCCAGAGCCCTTTCTTTATCAGGGCTTCAGTGCATATTTGCAAATGCTGCTTGGGACTTCGACTTTGTAAACTGTAGCGACGGCGTCACCCTCTCGCCCGGCCCATACAGCACTGCGACTGCTGGTGTGTCAGGAGGCTGTGGAGACACCCAGCCAGAGACACGCCAGCCTGAACCTATTGAGTAATTGTAGAAACTTGGGACATGGGATAGGTGGGTTTTTTTTTTGGGGGGGGGGGGTTGTTATGTTGAGACTGGGAATTGTGTGGGCCTTGAATCATTCATTGAAATAAAGTAGTTAAATAGTTTAGCTTGAAGACTTACATTGGAGAAGCGTTTGATCGCTCTCTGAAGCATCTCCAGCACATTTGGTGACTTTGGTTTTTCCCCATATCCCCCTTCTCTCCAGGTGGACTGCCCAAGGAACCTGGCCAAATCTGTGACCGTGGAGTGAAGATGCCCCATCCCCCTCAGTCTTCTCCACAGTGTGACTGTTCACCCCTTACACACACACACACACACACACACACACACACACACACACACACACACACACGCACACACAGAGCTGTGCAGTTATCTCACACTCAGCTGACATTAAGAGTGATGAAGAAACAAAGTCTTCGAGACATATAAGCATTTTCTAGTCTGAAAGGTCTTTTTAAATGTAGTTGTTGTTGCACATGACCATTTATTTTTTTTGCTTGATAGTTTGATTGTTTTAATGTCAGTGGTGGAAGGGTATGGGTATGCACTTGGTTGGCTTGTAGCTGCTCTTATCCTGGGAAAACTGGACTTCTTCTTCAACCCAGATGTCAACTCTTCCGGAACTCTCTCTGGATGTCCAAAGTGAATACTGGCTTTGGAGCGTTCACTAAATACCGTCACTAATGTCGTAGTCTGAGTTCAGCCCGAACTCTCGATGACTTGGGTTTTTGGGTTTTAGTGTTTGAATGTTACCAGGGGGATATTTTCACGACTGAATAGATGTCGTTGTTGACTAAAAGACAGAAGGGGGTATTATTCTGTGCTGCTAAGGGGCAATAATGTAAGATTTATGTGTCGTCTGAGTGTTGGTCTGTTACTAATCCATTGGGGAATGTAGACATAAAGGTGGGGAAGATGTGTTCGCCTTGTGTGGCGGTTTTGAAAAGAAGACATCAGGCAGCTAGAAGCTTAGTTTTTATCCAAAAAGAAATTGCCCACAGTCCTAGCGTGTGTGTGTGTCGCGTGATGGGATTTTCCCATACAAGAAAGACATTTTGACATTTGTGTGTAAAGTTTTTGGGAGTGTGAGATAATGTTCAGCCAGTGACCTCGTATAATCAAATCCTGCCTACAGTGTATAAGCTGTAATTCTTTTTTTTTTTTTTTTTTTTTTTTGCTAAGTAGTACAAAATGGAATCTTGTCATTATTGAAGGATGTTGACTGGGGCAGTTTGGTTGATGTAGACGCCCAAACGAGGCTGGGGGATCTGTGTGGTGTATACTTGTATACATGACGTGTGAACACTTTGACACTCAGCTGGAATGATGAGGGGGCCGCGGTCTTGTGTGCGCAAATATTGCGCCACGACTCTCGCAACATGAAACTGGGTCACGGAATCGAGGGAGAGATTTTGGCTCGGCGCTGAAGGACAGGAATCTGAGAGACGAGTCGGACGTTTGTGATTAGCGGATTAGACTTGTTGGTTCAGAGGAACCCATTACTCACTCGCTGCCATTAGTAGTGAGGACCTCTGGTGCCTAATCTTTCTCTGTTACAGTACCAGAGGAGCCTGGTACATGTTTGCATACATCACGTGTCCCTCTTGTGAAAACCAGGAGGTTTTCATTCATTATTAGGGTCTGAAGTTAGTTTGAGGGGTTGGTGTTGACTGTTACTGCGTAGTTGTCTGCATTTGGATTGTTGGATAGCTCTGCTGTAATTTATTCCGTGTTAAAATCATTATTTGTAGATTTGTTGCGTGCATTTTTTCCGTCTATGCCTTGGTACCGGTCCTTTGAGCGGGCTCTCACGTTTACAGGAGAGGTGCCAAACTGCAAGTGAAGAACCACATCTAATGAAGTATGTTACTGACATCGTAAGACCCGCACCAAGTTTACCCATACCCTGCCACCGATTTATATTTTGTTATCGCGGGACCATCGCTTTATATTCTGTTGACTCTTTTGATCCTTGTCTCTACATTTTACTACGAAAATATTTAGAATTCTTTATTTTTAATATTTTTTTTTTTAAAGTAGTTATTTGTATGCTCTGAACTGGTCTTTGTTATCCCAATGTGAATGTTACTATAAGGGCCCCTAACAGCCATATGCCATGAAACTGATTAGTAAGAAACAAACCAAAAAAAGAACCATCTACATCCCAGAATGGTACTCAACCAAAGGTATTGTAGGCAGGGTTGATTTTGAAGGGGCTCAAATTTGTAGAAAGAGACAGGTGGGGTCTATATTAGTGAACTATATTCAGTGCAATGTGCAAAACGGATTATTTCATGATGGGCAGCAATCCGTTAAGGTGTGTACCACACCGTGCGCAAGATCCATGCTTCCCATCAAAACCCATTCCATTATATTTATCTTTTTTTCTCCATTTTGAACTCAACCTGTAAGTCGCTGTTCTTTGACAAGTCACTTAAAAATGCATTTTATATGTAGTCGATCACAGATGTAGTTGCACTGACTGAGTCAGTGTGAATGATACTTTGACTGTCAAGAGTCAGAACTGCAATCGAGATCGAGTAGATATTGATTTACTGAAAGGTGTGTCAGATGCGATAGACTCTTGAATATGTCTTTTGATTATGTGAGCCATTTACAGGAACAGCAACCATGTTTTGATCGGGGATAACAACCTATTTATGATTACAACTGATGCAATAAAAACTCTACTCGGAGTGTGTCTCAACGTTTTATTTGCTAGCTGTGTAGTAGGTTGTTCTTCTGCAGATGTTTCACAAATAAGAACTGATTGAAGTTATAAAACTCCTTAATCACTATGTGGCTAGTTTTATGGTCATTCCATGTTTATTAGTATATTAAACATGTTTAACCCTACCCCTACTTGATTCAGAGTGGGGGAATCCTGCCATTCCAAAGCATTAACATAAAGTGAAAGTGGAATGATAAATCATCCAATTCAAATGTGTCGACTTGCTTTACTTAAAAGTCTACACAAATGTGTTAAAAAAGCATCAAACTATATTTTAAAATACTACAGCACATGGAATAAAGGTTTTGTACAAACCGCAGTCAGCCAAAACACATACAAAAAAAATGGTTTCTTACAGCCTTGTAGAAATATTGCGGACTATGTCTATGCTTTGTCTGTTTGACTAAGAGCACCTCCTTGCAACCACGTCAACGGGCCAGAGCCTGAATGGAGAGTATGATTGCCCTGGCATAGCTGCACAGGAAATACAGGAGAACAAGTCCCAGCTTTATGCATCCACCCAAAGCCCTGGAATTGCTCCCAGCGCGCGCACTCGCAGTTTTCTTAAATATCCTCGTAACTGCAGCAAAGATGGATGGCCATTTTCCCGTGCCTTGGCCATGGAGGTCTGGTTAGTCAGGCTGAGAGGGTATTGAGTTCATTTGTTCCGTGCCTTTGCCTCGGCTCCTCAGCAACAGACAGCATGAAACACATCCATTTATTCAGCACCAGCATGGCAGAGAGGAAATGTATGGTTGCCTCTGGTGAGCACCACAGAGGCCCCCTGGACATCTACACAACACTGGCAAACAGCCAGCGTGGCCCGGAGAGTGGAGATCGTAAGGCCACCCCCAAGGCCATGACAGCGCTGCGGCTGGCGCCAAAGCAATCGCTTTGGACAAGCAGAGCTTTGAACAACCGACTAAAAGAACCTCTGCTGGTTTTGATGTCCTGAGACATTAGCACATAACATTTACATCGCCCTCAGACAAAAGGAGTGTGAAGACGTGCACTGGAGAGGAGATCAAACGGTGAAGATCCACCTCCTCCAGACAGAGAAAACACAGATGGGATAAAGATCAGTGTCTGTGCCGTGTTGACAGTCGGACCACATTGATGCTGTTATCAGCCGGTCATCAGTGCTTTGGTCTTACAGAAAATGTCCTTTATGTGTGGAATAAAAGAGTATTTCGTGGTCTGTGAGCTATAAACCAGCAGATGTGTGACCAGTGATCGGCCTCTTCTGGCCTCCTTTGTCAAGTTCCAATCTTCTTAATTTGTTAGCCAATAGAAAATAATAGAAGATTTGACTTAATTGTATGAAATGTCCTTCAGTAGATTAGTACAGAACTTAGGTTCTCCTTTGCTTAACTCAATGTGAATGCTGGGATGACATGATTAACATTCAGTGGCCTTTTAAAAGCCTTGCGTTGGAACATACGCAGTAGAAACTCAGTCTCTCGTTTTTAAATCTTGATCTTCACTTCTTTAGGAAACAGAATCATTTTTGGGTGTTCCTGTGGAACGTTTGACAGATGATTTAAGAAGGCACTTCATAAGCCGAGTTCTTCACTCCCAACCGGGGTGTCAAATATTATCTTTCCCTCCCATTGTTCGCAATCTAATCAGCTGAAGTGAATGCTCACTGGTCCCCCACCCTGATCCAATGAAACTGATAAAAATGGATCCAAATGTTGGAGATGAAGGGGTGAACTGGCTTTTTCCTAGCGCTCAGCTCCAGTTAAGCAGGACGCTGCTAGGTTGTCATAGCATCTGTGTAATAAAGAGCTATTTTCATAGGCAGCTGGAGGTGTACGCTCACACTGGAAGAGGGGAAAATAAAAAACGTTGGCCCGCCCTTGGTCGGGTGCTCTTACTGGGTGTTTTCGACAGTCTGGTTTCTCGGTGGTGGATGGTTGACTTCTAATTGCAAGAAGAGAGATCGGTTTTAAACCAAGACTTGACATAAAAATGCTATCAACAATCTAAATCATTGTCCTTGTTTGTAAACAAAGGCTTTATTATGTTTTTTATGGCCTTGCTGCAAAGGGTGTCAGCTTTGTAAACTGTGGATTTAGCTTGCATCATCTCTTTGAGTCATTTTCCTTTGTGTGTTCATTTTGGTATCACTTTCTGGTGAATGTTGTACAATAAAGTTTACAGTCCCGCCTCAGCATTTGGCGCAGTTAAAATACGTTTTATCATGACGTGTCTCCGCGGTGGCATGCATCTCATTTATCTGTTTGTTTCCTCACAGCTCCCTCGTTGCTAGTCTTGTGCTTTGGGTCTCGTATTTTTCCCCCCGAGTGTTTGTTGGCTTCCAATTCTTTTGTTTGAAAAGAGCCCTCTGAAAGGCAATAAACATGATGTACTCTTTGTTGTCCCCCTTTGAGAAAACAACTTCTCCCTTAAGAAGCCTGAAAATCTGTCTTGGGATCGGTTTTAAGGTCCAGTCCCTGTAGAGTTGGCCCGTTGCGTAGGTGAACGAGACGGTGGCTTAAGGCCCCGTGACTACCCAGGGGGCCCCCACGTGCTGTAATGGATTCACATTTTTTGTTCAGGATTTTCTTCCTGCATGTTGCATCTGGCGGCGGATCATGTTTACAGGCTTTCAATAATGATTTATCTTTTGTGGGAGTAAAAAAAACAGTTTGGGAGGGTTTGGGGGTATCGTCCCCATTCGATTTTATTTTACAGTTTTACAGTTTGATCGCCAACTTTTTGTAACAAAATGTGAAACTTATGGTTTAATACTGTTGCTGGATACATTTTTAAGCAGTTTCTTGCATAATCTGCCCTATTGTTAGCACTGAAGTAACAGCCTACAGCCAAACAAGCTCAAAGTAACGGCACGGGACAAAATAAATCCTTTAAATTGTTTATCGGTCAGCAGCAGCAAAATGTCTTTTGGGCAAGCAGAGCTGTCCGAGTGAGGTGAATTACTTACCCTGTTCTTCACAGGTTGCTCGCATTACCGTCACATTATATCAACAAACCCAGAGCATGATTATGTAAGGTAGGCCTGCAGTACGAGCTGAGAAGACCTCGGTCTCTGATAGATTACGCCCGCCTCATAAAAATAGAACAATTTGATTGACTGATGAATCTAACATTGACAGTACTGTGGACCTGCTGAGTCCAGAGTGATTTGTGCCTGGAATAAAATAGTTTTATTTTGGAGTGTCCTGTTGTCTAAATCTTCATAAATGTAACATGTGGTTTTTTGTATGATGATGTAAATGCATAGAGCTGTTGGAATGGGGCTAATCAACAAGCATTAAACCAATTCTCTATTTAAAGAACAGCATCAAAACAATAACCAGCAATAAGCTCAACGAGATAAATGATAAATGCTGTTAAATAATCCATAAATACTTGACTTAATAAGTATTTTATTTTGTTATTATTTATTCATGTATTACTTTATTTATTGAGCTTGACAGCATTCTTGTCATGTTCTGTGTCCCCTGGATGTGGGCCCCCAGCGGGGAAAAAACCCCTGCCTAGGACCGAAGAAAGGCTAGGGCCGGCTCTGCAACTCTGTGTTGACTCGTCCCAGTTTAATGTGGTTATGAGCCAGGACTAAGGCTCTGAGGTCTGTGCTTCCCAAGCACTGAACCACTTGACATGGAAAGATGTCCTGCCCTACCAAACATATTAACCAAAAAATATTTTCCCTGTCTCGGGAGCCAGATCAGAAACCAAATCTTTTGTGGTGCTCGTGAAAGCAGCATATGATATTTTTGCCATTCCCCTCGGGTGGGTGTGATGACCAAACCGTGTTGAATAGTGGAAAAATATCAGTCCTCCCACCCCCCCCCCCCCCCCCCCCTCTCTTTCTGAAACATAGGTATTTTTCATCTTTTACTCCTTCATAGTTATTTAGCAGTGGTGGGAGTTTTGAATAGCGGGCTGTGTTGCCACTGATTGTCGATTATTTCATTGGCTGGAGAGAAAAGTAGGTCAGAAACCGAAGGGACTGCAGCCAACATGATTCTCTTCCTGGATGCTGGTATTCCTGCAAGGAGACTTGGTCAATGCCAGCCTGTCAGTCACTGCATTGTGTCTGTGACCATGACCAAACTCGGCACAATGCTGGCATCCACACGCATGTGTATTCAGGCCTATTGCAGGGATAAAGATGGGCCCATTGGGAATTGTACAGTTCAAATAGTTTTTCCCGGCAGGAATTTGACATTGAGAGTCGCACAGACTTTATTTTCCTGTCTGACTGCACCATAGGGCATGCGCACATGCAGAAGGAATGACTTTGTTAATGCTTTTGTGTCGCTTGAAAGTTGATCTCCCTCCAACTCATTCAGTCAGAGGGTGACGTCTGTTTTCTGACCCCTTTTTTAGCAAATTGGGTCAAACCGACACATGGACGCAGTGGGGAAAATCAAGTCCAGTGGGTCTCCGTTTGGGGGCGCACAGGGATGGGGGCTCCTGGCTCCTGTTGCCACAGCAACAGGCTGCAGGTCTGCAGAAACACAGCTTGCCCAGAGGAAGGCAGCGGAGTCTGCGATGAAGGTGTGGAGAAGATTGATGAGGCCTCGGCTACCTGAGAAAGGCCCGCTGCTGCTGCACTCCTGACAGTGAAGGACTCCAGACTGTCGAGAGAAACTCCTGCCAGAAGAAACATTTTAGTTTTTTAGGTGTTTTTTTTTTTTTCATGTTTGGGGCTATTACGAAAGGAAATACGGTGATGCGAGGTGATCCGACAGCTGTGCTTCCTATTTTTGTCTGCGATGGAAAATTCAGGGGTTTAGTGAAGGTTTAGGCACAGAAATTCAAACTCCACCCACGCACTGAACTAGCTGATTCCATGAGTAGTCCAGTGTCTCCTGGTTCTTGAACAGTGCTGATGAGGAGATGCATACAGTTGATACAAAACCCAAGGGACCGACCGTCTGAACTTTGACTGTACGGCTCAGCTCTGGAAACAGTATAACAACTACTGCCAGTGCAGGACGACTGGATGTGTGTGAAAGCTGATATGTAGACTGTCCAGCAAAAAAACTTCTGTCAGGCGGAGAAATCGTCTCCCATGGAATTGCTTTTCACATTGCATCCCAAATTCGAGGTATCCCTTGAAACGAAACAGATACATCCACCTCATAGCTTGTGTGAGGTTAATTGCAGAGAGAGATTGCAGAGGCAGATCATGTCTCCTTATTCTTTCTCTTAAGAAAAAGTTTCAATTATGTCATGTACAATTCGTTCTGGCATCCCTTCTTTTTAAGCCTGTCTACATTTCCTGGGGATTGGATTGGATTCTAATATTTTCCGAGATAGCTCATTCTTATTGTGCATGTGACATAATTCAACACACAGCCCATCTGGATGCTATTAGCGAGGCCATTCTCTTTCCCCCAGCACCCTGGAGAAGTGGACTGGTCTTTATATGCGGATGAAATGTCAAACTCACTCAGTACGCCCATTTCGCTTCGCACCCCTTCAAACTCGTTGACCCACTGTTTTTTTTTGTTTTTTTTTAAAGAAGCATTGACATAATTTTCAACTTCCATCATATCTGCAGAGCAGAAAAAAACACCCAAATAAACAGAGTAAAGTCAGGCAGCTGTGTTGTGAGACAGAAAATGTGAGTCAACTCACATTTGAGTTGTTACAACAACGGAGCCAGAGTAGTCTTTTGCCTTTTCCAGCTGACTTCTTCTCTTGACAGAATAACTAAATGCACTGGTGAATCAAGCCTAAACGGTTGGTGAAAATCTCTCCTCCAAAAGATTGTTTGTCAGGAGGAAAGTGTGTTGATGTCATTTGGATCAGCGCTGAGCGTTTCTGCAGTGCTGGAGTGGGATCTAGGGAAGGGGGTGTGGCATAAGGGAAGGCATGAGGTTACTGAAAAGCTCAAAGGTCTCTTGAAATTGAAATCTCATGTGCAAAGTAAAAAAAAAAGAAAAAAAAAGTTAATTCTCTCACCTCCGTACAAGAATGACATCTGTGCACGATTAAATTCAAAGCCATGGATATTACAGGCCAAAATAACATGATTATTGGACACTGACCATATACCTCATTTCAAGAGACATAACTCCTCAATTCGAAGCTGACAAAACCAGTTTTCCTCACCCTTTAAGCAGACATGCCTCTGCAGTAAGAGGCTGTATTGTGTCAATATATGCACACAAGGTGGCAGTGTGAGGGAGATCACAACCAAAGGCAGTAAGGGAGAGAAAATGGAGTGCTTGGACCTGAGAGCTCCCGGCAAGTATGAGAGGTTCGATCCCCTGAGCCCCAGCCAAAGCCCAGTTCCTAATGGCGTCATAGAAATAGGAAGCGTCTGAGCACCTACCAGGCCTCCAGCTGCACGGACAGATGGGAAGTTTAATGTGATGGTTCAAACATGGAGCGGAGGAAATGTGGCCTATTTTCACTTCCCATAATCCCAAATGGTGTTGAGCCCTAAAAGTTGATGTTGGCTTATTCCGTTCGAGTGGCGGACAGACGGACAGACGGACTGACAGACGGACTGACAGACGGCGATGCGTGGTCTGGAGGTTGACGCAGAGGGAACAAAGGCTGGGCCCGTGAGCTCTCCCTCAGCGTTGAACGCTTTCCTGTCGGAGCTATTCGTCTGACACTGATGGAGCAGAGCACACATCTCTCCACTGCTCTCCACATTTGGAAAAGACAGCAGAGGAAAGAGCAAAGCCATGTAGACACATAGAAACTCCACTCCACAGTTCTTGTGCTCTCTACTGTCTATCTTCACACACACACACACACACAGACACACACACACACATATAAAATGTGCGTTTAAATGCAGTTTCTTCCTTCTCACATGACCTTTAGAAGCAGGGCTGTCCATGTCTCTGTATAGTTTAACGATATCTCCCAGGGAGCAGCGAGCCAGCTTTCCATACACGTGTCTCCTGTTTCCCTGTAAATACTAGCCAGAATAGCTGGCATGAATGACTTGTTGTTTGGGAGGATTTACCTCAGTCTGTCACTGCAGGGGGATTCAGGAAAGCCACTAAACAACAGGCATCAAAGACTGTGAATCAGTGTCACACAAGCAGAGCTGTGTGTGTGTGTGTGTGTGTGTGTGTGTGTGTGTGTGTGTGTGTGTGTGTGTGTGTGTGTGTGTGTGTGTGTGTGTGTGTGTGTGTGTGTGTGTGTGTGTGTGTGTGTGTGTGTGTGTGTGTGTCTGTCTGTCTGTGTGTGTGTGTGTGTGTGTGTGCGTGTGCGTGTGTGTGTGTGTGCATGTGTGAGCAGGGCTGTTTTCTACCAGGCCATAACCCAGAACGACAACCATTTTCTCAAAGGCTTAGATGCTGAAGATAGGCCAATTTACCCCTAGTGGTCAAATACTCTTAAGGTCGGAAGCACGATTCCCTTCATACATCCATGCAAAATGTAGCTGTTTCTTCAAACAGGTTCAACTTTTAAATGTTGTTTTTACATTGCTATAGCCTTGTATGAATAGTTTTACATCACCAAGAGATACCTTTCACCACTTATAGTAGTATGAGACAGCCACTTAGCTAGTTTTTTCTCTGACGGCGTGTGTGCCATCACACTACAGTAGCTGAAACGCAACAGAGCTAATCATGGTTGAGTTGTCATCATCACATCATCACACATCTCTCACATGGAAACTGCAGCTCCAGTCAACCGCCCCGGTGATGTCTCCCCGCCCCATCCGCCCCGTGATGAGCCGGCAGGAGGGCAGCTTTGTGTGTCATTCTAGCAGAGGCTAGCATGTGCTAAAGAGGAACTGCTGATTTGATTTCAAATACCAACTCATGGGTTTCTACACATCAAACTACACTACTATGGAACTGCTGAAAAATGACACATGTACACACAGAGAAACACACGCGAGCATCACGTGCAAGGAACACACGTAAGTATCTAATGCAAGCATGACGCATGCATCACTCGCAAGCAACACACGCATGCACCACACGCAAGCAACAAATGCAGGCACTCACCAGAATTACATTATTTGTCCTAAGTTGTAAGCTGTATATGGACTGATTCTCTCTGCATAGATGTGCATTTCTAATGAAAGCTCAAATAAAGAAAAGTCGTGGTAAACACTTTCAAGTGTGAATGGTGTTTAATTCAGGGTCTAAAAATGAGATGGGGTTGGGGACACAGAAAGGGCCAGGAATGTTGGGCAAAGCTCATGCTGAAAACACTGAGGAGGGGGAAAATAATCTCACTTTTCTGTTTTCTTAAATCAGACAATCTGTTCACGTCCCGACTGCAGAGAAATTCTTCGTCACTCTGTGCAGTTAAACTTCTCAGCACAAATGAGATGAACAGATCAAATATTAACAGCAAAGAGCAAAGACTGCAGAGGTCAGAATTAAACAGCAGACTGTGTGGGGGGTGCTCTCCATCTTGTGCAATGGTACAGATTCATTCGATTCCTTTAAGACACAGCAACCATGACACCAACAATGATTCCAATGGCAAGGCACAAAGATGAACAAGCACATCTTGGCACAGCTACAGGTTTGGCAATTGGCTGGCACAGGCAATAATTTATGAATGGTACAGAATGAAGATGAAAAGAGCCCAGACTCAGTCCGGAGGGCAAAAGTGGTTTAAAACACAACACTTTGGTGTCAAATATACACAACCTAAAGTTGAAAACAATGTGTGCGATCATTCTTGGTTATGGAGCGTCTCCCATGAATACCTCGGAGCATGTTCAAGCCCAAACTCATGTGCGATGCACAATTTTACAATCATGTATTGGAGTAGTAAAATATAAAACCCACCACGAATATGAAAACAACAAATAATATAAAAAAAACAACAGAAAGACATAGAGAGTAATGTATATTTATACAAAACATATTTATAAAAATGTATAAAAATGTTCTACGAATGCTAAAAAGGACACTTAGTCATGCACTTGTTACATTTAATCTGTGAGCAAATTATTTGCTTAAACCTGAATTATAATCTTCAAGTGATCCTTCAACATATCCCTGCACAAACCGTCTTCATAATAAATGAGGCTCCCAATACTTATTATGTCCTTTGTTATTTATCTACTTGATTGATTATTTTTTACCCAACAATCTGTTCTACCCAAGCTGGACCAAGTATGCATCAAACTGTAATTTAATACTGACATCCTAATATCACCATATCCTTGTTTGGTACAAGGTCAAGAATTCATTTTCCTCTCTTTTCTAGCAAGTGTGTGACCCAGATTGGAGGTTGGAGGTCTGACAAGTGTAAGACACAACCACACCTAGAATGTCTCTGCAAACAAATATGGTCTACGCTGACGCACATGGGCACATTCCATCACTTTTTCCAGTTTTTTGGTCTTTACAACTGACTTGTGCAAAAAGTAACTCCCCGTCGATGAAATCGTAATTTCAGCTTGTTGTACGGAGTGGAAACTGTACACCAGGGTGAAAGTTAGCCGTGCATCATACCTTTCACCAAGACCAATTCCAAACATTTTGCTCTTTACGAGCAAACTTTACATGTACATCTCACAAATAGTAAATCTTAAAACACCTTCTCCAAGTCCTCGTTCTCAGGAACCTCAAGTCTTAACGATTTAGCAGATTGTCGTTGAGCGGGTAATGTCTTGTCCGTCCTCTCGAACTGTGGGAATGACCATTGGCACGCTTTAATGGCAACAGCCAGGTAAAGTTGATTGAGTTCATTCTTTGTGTGCGGATATGCAGATATGTCCAGAACCGTGAGGCTGCAAAGTGACAAAATGGCGGTGGTCATGATAAGAAAAATCACAAAAGAAACGAGATCTTGCTGTCTGGATGCTGGTTGTTTGCTTTGTGGTTGAAGCCTGACAAAAGCATGGATTCTCTGTTAGTCTGTCCAAACAGAGATGTGGTGTTGTGATGCAGAATGGTATTGTATTGGCGTGGCCACATGGACAAGCATACTGTAGCTGGTTCTGAGGGGAAACAAGAGCAGTCTGAGGAGGGACATATGCATGTCCTGTCTCACTTCATGTTCCACTGAATCAGTTCCAGGAAGCAGAGCTTCTGCGCTCCATTCACAACAGCCGCTCTACAGAGAAGGGCGTGGCGGTGGACGGTCAGGGGGAGGGGCTCTTCCAGGGGGAGGGGCTTGTGGGAGTGGAGGCAAGGATCCAGTCGGCGATGCAGGAGGTGAGGGAGGACCCACAGGCGGGGGGAGATATAATGTGGTCGGAGGCAGGGCCCGGGTTGGTGGCGGGGTGTAGGGCGGGGGTGTAGTCGGAGGGGGGGTGGAGCAAGGGGAGGGGGTGGAGCAAGGGGGGGGAGTGGAGGGCAGCGGGGGGAGGGTGGAGGATGGTGATGCTGGAGGACTGTGAGAGGGAGGGGGCAGAATGGTCTGGAGGGGGGGTGGCGTGCTGCCATCTTGCGGCAGGGTGTAGATAGGCGTGGAGTATTGCCTGAACGCTGGGTAGCGGGGCGGAGGGTTTGATTTGACCCGGGTGAAGTTTATGCAACGACCCTGCAGAGAAAGGACAACATAAACAGTTATCGAGGGAAGAAAGACCTCTTCAAATTATGGAATCAAATTTGTACTGTATATGACTCAATGTCAAATATACAAAAGTATATTTATAATCACATATGTAACTAAGCACACATATAAATAAGCAAATATAATGAATCATAGTATATACAGCTTATACAATTGTGCTGAAATCAGTTGAATACAATCTGCATTACCAGTAAGCCTCAACAGATGAACACCCAAAAAAGTGTTATACAGTTAATTTTTGTTAGAATTCCAATGTTGCCAAAGGGGTGACCACACTATCCACTCGAGGGAACATAATACAATATTTTGTGGAACAATGCAGGTGAATTCTCAATTCACATAAAAATGCCTCCTGTTATACGAAGCTACATATTAACAAACTAATTGCTTTACCAGTTGTTCAGAGAAGGCGGTTTTTATAACACATTCTTTACTGTTTGCTGCTTCCAACATACATAACTCACAACCCACACTATTCATACTGTGATCGAGAATAAAATAATAGGTTTGACATGATTAAACTAATTTCTGCTTAGAATCTCATGCATGCAATTTTAAAGATCGGTGCATCGAATAACAAAAAAAAACATTCTGATCTCTGATTTACGCTCCGCAATCTAAAGTTAGATCCTGGTTCACCATGATTCTCCTACTGATTTCTGCACCCCAAATGGTGTAACTTTTTAGTCAAGGAAACCCATCACATTACTTATCCTTTGCTGTTGATTCAGTACCTAACATGGCTGTGGTAATATTAAGGAAACTATTAAAGACGCCCATACTTGAGCTCTTTAATTGCAACCAGAGGAGCCTTGTTTACCCACAATGCTTGAGGGGCAATGCTAAAGTCCTGGGCAGTCCAGGGCTCCTGTTAGTTAGTTAAGCTTTATGAAGACGAGGCTTTGCTCCCACACTTCATTACCTCATTCAAGGCTTGGCCTGTTGATCTAACAAAAATACAAGCAAAGTAACCACCAAATCTTTCTTCAGTTCTAAGTAGTTCGGTAATTCTAATACGCGAGAAAGGAACCTCCTCTCCAAAGAGACAAAGGGGGAAATGTAGGCAATGTATCTGACTTGTGGAGCACCTGGGAATAAAGCCAGCAGTTCTCCACATGCTGGTTCATTTTCCAGCCGCCAGGCCATATTGCAACTCTCTATTTCACGATTGCATTCTTTTCATTGCGCTTTGCCTGTTGCATAACCCGTCTCCTCTATGTCCCTTCGTGCTGAGGGTGCTTTGTCTTCCCTCTGCATTGGTCCTCATGAAGCCCACCCACACCTCCTCCTCTTTCATCTTGGCCGTGTCGCTTGGTTGTTAGCATAAAACTAATGGGCATAGTAGGCGGCTGAGCCAGGAAGCTCATTAAGCCTCGACAAAGTTTACTTCGCCAGGCTTTGATGTTCCCAAGCATCCCACCGCTCTCCACGCAAGACGCCATAGCTCCCTCGTCCTCAGGCCCGCCTGGTTCCCCCTTTTACCCCGTCACCACATCTACACTGAAGGAAATGTTTGTTTGTTTCGCAGAGATTCAATTCAACTTTGTAGCGGGGACTTTGTCTCGGTACACAACTCACAAGACAGAGTCAAAGAAAACTGGGTCAGATTCTGCAGCTGAATGTTTTGTTCCTGGCTCTCGTCCAGTGATGGACGTGATCCCTGCAAGTTGCTGACTGCGCACTTGTTTTCAGGCCCCGGTGTGAGGAGTCCACATGGGCTTCGGTTTAACCCCCAGCGGAGAGGAAGTGAGGGATCAGAGTCATATGGAGCTTTAACCCCTAGAGTACAGGAAGTCCTCTGTCTGCATGCTAGTTCCTACCCTAAGGCCATTACCACAACTTTCAACACTAGCTTGATATATTCCCAACCGAACCCCCCCCCCCCCCCCTTCCAAAAAGTTCCAAGTGAGATGGAAGGGCTCCCTAGTCTCCCATGGCGCCCAGAGGATGAGAGAGAGAGCCAGGGAGAGAGAGAGGGAGAGAGAGAGAGAGAGCAAGGGAGATAGAGAGAGATAGAGAGAGAGACAGAGAGACAGAGGGAGAGAAAGAGATAGATAGAGAGAGAGAGAGAAAGAGAAAGAGAGAGGGAGAAAAAGAGAGAGAGAGAGAGAGAGGCTGCATCCAGTTTTGTGACGACTTTTCCAGCCATCGTCGAATCTCAGCCTTTGGCAGGCCGACTTGTCAAATCACTACACACTTACCCAGCATCCTTTTCTGTCTGAATTGACTTTATTGCAAACATCTGCGTTGTTTGTGCGGCATTTTATCTTGCCTCAAAACCTCACTTTGACGAAAGGGTTCTTCCCACCCACCGCCCAAAGCCAAGGCTAGTCAAGCACAAGGCTAACAGTGGAACGATGCCAAACTATGGCTTTTTGTTCAAAGCAAGTGGGGTGTAGTTATTGGAGTTTATGCAGCGCATTTTCAGAGCCATAAATGACAACACCCTTTGCATTCGCCCATAAGATTAAATGTTAACAATCTTTGCTTTAGTTTACACAAAACCTCTTAAAGTACAAGCGTGTTTAAAAACTCCTTATTCTGTCCTTGGGAGAGTTTTTCTGTGGAAAGGCTTCTCCTCTGGCCAAGTACCAGCTGATTTCCATCACTAAATCCTGGCTTCAGTTTTCTGGAAGCTTCAGAATATCTCACGCAGTTGCTTAGATTCTGATCAAAAATTATTTGGTGTCCCATGGTTTTCATCATAGTCAGATTACTTAATTGAAACATTCTAGCGCAAGCTGTGGTCTATCCCCTTTGTCTGCTATTGTTTTGCTTCCTCACCCTCAAATCCAAAATAAGTAACGCACACATACTAGTCATAACAACGGCATGTACGTAGAAACGAATCAGACGAAAATAGTCGACAAGGCGCACTCTGCGTTACCAGCAGCCCCTCCACGGAAACGTTTTGTGAACTTGTTGCCTATGGATATGGGGCTGTGTGTCGCCCAGGGTCCACCAAGAAAGGTCAGACATCTCACATTTTCCTTGTGGGAAACCGCAGCGTGAGTCACGATAAGTTCAATCAACTAGAGACACGGAAGACCAGCGTGAACCCGTGACCATGCCAGGGATGAGCTTCGTTTCACCTCTCATGAGAGATGGGTTCCACACAGCCTGACCCAGCACAGCTGCATGGAAGGGCACACATGCATGTTGCCATGCGTAAAAAAAAACGTGTCGTGTTAAACATGCTTCGCCCAGTACGTCTACAGGGGACATAGTTCATACTCAATAAACATATTTCCTGCTGTAACATGTTTGGCGCATGGACAGTGGCTTGTACACAACAGCAGTTGGTGATGGGACCACTTCTCTTTGCCATTTACACCACTTCGCTGGGCCCTATCATCCGCTCGCATGGTTTTTCCTATCATTGCTATGCCGATGATACTCAACTGTTTCTGTCTTTCCCTCCTGAGGACACCACTGTCTCGGCGCGGATCTCGGACTGTCTTGCTGATATATCCACATGGATGAAAAACCACCACCTTCAGCTGAACCTGGCCAAAACGGAACTGATGGTCTTTCCAGCCAAACAGGCCATCCACCACAACATCAGCATCAATATTGACTCCTTGTCTCTTGTTCCATCCAAAACAGCAGGAAACCTCGGGGTCATTATTGATGACCAACTGACTTTCACGGACCACATTGCCTCTGTCTCTAGGTCCTGCCGCTTTGCGCTATTCAACATCCGCAAAATCAGGCCGTACCTAACCCAGTATGCCACCCAGCTGCTGGTGCAAACCTTGGTGAATTCCCGCCTTGATTACTGCAACGCCCTCCTAACGGGCCTGCCGGCTTGCGTGGTGAAACCACTACAAATGATCCAGAATGCGGCGGCGCGTCTGGTGTTCAACCAACCGAAGAGGGCACACGTCACCCCGCTTCTTATTGACCTCCACTGGCTGCCTGTAGCGGCTCGCATTAAGTTCAAGTCACTTATGCTTGCCTACAGAGTGCTTGATGGTTCTGCTCCCACCTACCTAAATGCTCTTGTAAGGGCAAATGTTACACCCAGGATGCTGCGCTCTTCTAGTGAGCGTCGTTTGGCACTGCCGTCTGTGCAAGTACGGCAGTCCAGACTATTCTCATTTGTAGTTCCACGTTGGTGGAATTAACTACCCAGCACTACCAGAGCAGGGGCGTCCCTCTCTACCTTTAAGAAGCTTTTGAAGACCCAACTCTTCAGAGAGCACTTCCCGTCCTAACTGGCACTTCGACTAGTGCGTAACTTGCAATTACAGCAGTTACATTTCTGCACTTCTTTCTTTCTTTTTTATTTCACTTTGTTATATTTCTTATGTAAAGTAGTATTTATTTATTGTAACACCAGGTTCTATTGCTCGTAGCTTGAATATTCTCTCCCTTGTACGCCGCTTTGGACAAAAGCGTCTGCTAAATGACTAAATGTAAATGTAAATGTAAGCAGTTGGGATTTCCATCTCTGGGCTGTTTTTGTTTTTCCTAGAGAGAGGTGGTGCATTGGTGGGGTGTAGCGGTTCCTAGAACATGCCTGGAGGACTTGTGGCATGCGTCTCCGATGGCCTGTAACCTGCAGTGAGGATGCTCGCACAGTGGGGTGCCCGTTTTAGGGTTTGACTTAAAGGTACATTCCACGAGTCTGGTGAAAGGTTGTTGATATTTCATCTCATCACATTTGAACCTTCCCTTCCGTGTGTTCCTGAAGCAACATGTTTATCGACTGGAATAACGGATGGCTAAGCCAGTCAAAGCCACTTTGTTTCCCTTTTAAAGACGACGTGGAGTTTTTGTGAGTGCACACACCAGCTAGAGGAAAATGATTAGCATTTAGCTGAAAAAAAGAGTAATGGATTATAATCAAGGACTGCTCCTTTTAGGATGGAGTGACACCTTTGGAGGTGGTTATTCTTAAAGGGAAAGTGTTAACCATTTCCTTTCATTTCTATGCTGCCCCCTCAGATAAACGTTTTGCCTCCTCAGTTTTTGCCTGGTAAATGTACATAAATTACAAACTTGCCAGTGAAAATGTGAGGTAATAATGCTTATACGAAATATAAACAGACGGGACGTTTGTGTTTTAACCAAGATAAATCAGTAACGGAACTATATTCCTTATCGCTATTGCATATGTCCTTGTCTAATGCAAGTCACAAAACCTGACTGCCTACTCCCATTAGACAGTGTGGGGGAAACTTCTGTTTTCTGTAAGGTTCTGTTCACCTAATAATTTAGCTGATGTTAAATGATAAACGATTTATAAAAAAATATTCTTGTATTGCCACTGCTTGGGTAGCAATCATGTTTTGGTGAAGGCTCTGACTTGCTGCATAGGCCTATAGGCTATGCAAGAAATATGGTATCTAGCTAGCAACAGTAAACAATGCATTTCTGTGGCCCTTTCTGTCTCAGAATGCTTGAAAAGTGTGCATTAAAAAGCCATGACGGTTATTTTTATCTCCAGCTAAACTTCAGTGGCCTATTCTTTCTTTAGTTTAATGTCTTTGGCTCTTTAGTTTCACTTGTAAGATCGCTTAGCAGGACAGTCTGAGATCAGTTTAGTGTCAAACATGATCGTGTTGCGAAGTTGCAACAGTTGCAACTGCAACCTACACTATGCCAGAGGTGCAGGATTTGGACATTATCTATTCATGTTCAATTCATGCGCCACCCTACATGTCCAGCTGTCCATTCCAGTAACAGTTCAACTGATTTGAGGACATTGCCATTCGTTTGTCAACTTAGGTATAGCCTACATTATAGGCCTATACATTATAATCGGCTTTGTTCTGTAAATGGAACTGTATTTAACGGATGTGGGTTGTTTGTCACAAAATACTGGTTTTCAGTCTCGTACGATCTTTTTGTAAATTGCAAATACAAGTTTGACTTTCCCCACGGTTCTCCCGTTATGTCCATCCTCGCTGCATCACTCACACCAGTCTGATACTAGAAAATGTTGGCCCCCTTGCAAATCTCATCTGTGTGGATTAGATCATCACAATACTGCCTTCCAACTTCAGTAGACCGGCTAACGATGCCTCTGAAAGGTAACAGGGTTATTTTATTTGGATGATTCAGTCTTACCTTGTCTCCTGGTTGCGGTCTCATGACTGACACACGGTCGTAGCCTTTCCTCAGCAGAACCCACAGAGCGTCCAGCTTGCCCTGCAAAAAAAGGGAAAACGTATGCTGTGACATGTTTTGACATATCTTTAATCATTCGCTGTTACCTATCTTACAATCGTATCGGTTTGTCCTTTTTAAATTATAGTCTGAAAAACATTCAGATTTGGAAACCATTGGAGCATGTTTGTGAGTCCACTGATGTGGCTGCATCTGAAGTTACCACGCAAAAAAGTGATGGCACGTCAGGGGCTCAGTTCCCAGAGAGCGTAAGTTATAATTAGATAATGAATGAGTGCACTTTTCATGAAGGCAATTTTTAGCATTATATCATCGTCTTAGCTTTGTATAATAATTGGTCCAGTATGTATATAGCCTGTGCTAAGTGCAACTATAACATGACTGGAGGTTTTTCTTAGCACCCTGAGCTCCAGGACATACATATCTCCATCATCCTCAATCATCTTCAGTCATCTGCTGCTTTCAAACATCATGCAATTTGTACATAGCCACCTCTCTGTGATGCACTTCCTTAACCTCTCTGGAAGAAAAATCTTCAGGCAGCCACCCAACAGTGTCAGATTAAATCATGGCTTGGCCATCGGC